>NC_036845.1:8882568-8890046 GCF_002910315.2 Salvelinus sp. IW2-2015
AAGGAATCACTAACCTTTGATGATCTTCATCAGATGACACTCATAGGACATCATGTTACACAATACATTTATGTTTTGTTCGATAATGTGCATATTTATATCCACAATCTCGTTTACATTGGCGCCATGTTCAGACATGCCTCCAAAATATCCGGAGAAATTGCAGAGAGCCACGTCAAATAACAGAAATACTCATCATAAACTTTGATGAAAGATACATGTTTTACATAGAATTAAAGATACACTTGTTCTTAACTTCTTGCAACTATAGGGGGTGCTGTTCCGCATTAGCATATTTGTGTCTCCAAATTAAACTGCCTCGTGCTAAATTCTTGATCGTACAATATGCATATTATTGTTATTATTGGATAGAAAACACCTTCTAGTTTTATAGAAGTTGGAATTTTGTCTCTGAGTGGTACAGAACAATTTCTACAGCACTTTTCATGACAGGTTCAGATTTCAGAAATTTTTACCTCTGATCTGGGGTCTGTTTATAAGGCGACAGTGAATGCTATGAAGAAACCGACACTGCCTACGTCTTCCTCTGGGTGTCTGTACGTCATCACGTTTTCAATGAATCGATGGGACGTTCACAGCCATTACAAAAGACCAAAATGTACAGAGACTCCCTTTCTCAACGGCCTGAAGCGTCAAGGCCATCGGACCTGCCTCGTTCCAAATCGTTTTCTAACCAGCAATATTTCTCCGGTCATGTTTTCAGTCGTATAGTTGTTAAAAACATCATAATGTAGTTAATTTGAGCCGTTTATATCAATTTATATCCGTTTAGTGCGATTTTGAGGAATTTCTTTGTTGTGCGCTCTGAAAGTTGGACACGTTTTAGGGTGTCGGCGTTGGTGGTGGACATTTCGAAGGACAGAGGACATCTATCGACCAAAAGACGTTTATAACATAGAAAGGATACATTGCCCAAGAATCTGATGGAAGAACAGCTCAAAGTAAGCAATATTTAATATGATAAATCGTGTTTCTGTCGGAATATTTTAATTATCTCTATTTCTGCTTTTTGTGACTACTATCTTTTGCTGGGAAAATGGCTGTGTTTTTCTGTGGCTATGTACTGACCTAACATAATCGTTTGGTGTACTTTCGCTGTAAATCCTTTTTGAAATCAAACATGTTGGCTGGATTCACAACATGTGTAGCTTTAATTTGGTGTCTTTCATGTGTGATTTCATGAAAGATTGATTTTTATAGTAATATATTTGAATTTGGCGCGCTACATTTTTTCTGGCTTTTGGCCAAGTGGGACGCTACCGTCCCACATATCCCAGAGATGTTAACACTATAAGCAAGCATTTTACCCAATTCATTCCGGTACTTAGATGTGTTTTCCTTAATCCATTTTTTTATCGTGGCATTCATGCGTTCAATCAAACCCGCACTCTGCGGATGATAGGAGCAGTGTTTCTTCATTTTTATGTTTAATCTCTGACCTATATTATCTATTACCTGATTGGAAAAATGGGAACCATTGTCGCTATAAATAGTCTCAGGCAGTCCAAATCGTGGAACGATCTCCTGACATAATGCCCTCGCCACTGTTTCTGCATCTGCGGAGGATGTAGGGAACACCTCTATCCATTTCGTATATTTATCAATGATTGTCAAAAACCACTTCTTGCCTTCGCTTTTAGTTAATTCAATAAAGTCCATTTCCAACTGTTGGAATGGGTACCTAGCCGATGGGTATTCACCCTGTGGTGCCCTCACTTTGCCTTGGTGATTACTTTGTGCGCATATAACACAACGTGAACAATTTAAAATAAATAGTTAGTTATTCCGTATGCTACAAAGTGTTGGCTAATTATCTCTACCGTAGCCGACGTGAGTAAGACCTTTAAACAGGTCAACATATACAAGGCTGTGGGGCCAGACGGATTACAAGGACATGTGCTCCAGGCATGTGCTGATCAACTGGCAGGTGACTTCACTGACATTTTCAACATGTCCCTAATTGAGTCTGTAATACCAACATGTTTCAAGCAGACCACCATAGTCCCTGTGCCTAAGAACAAATGCAACCTACCTAAATGACTACAGACCTGTAGCACTCACGTCCGTAGCCATGAAGTGCTTTGAAAGGTTGGTAATGGCTCACATCAACACCATTATCCCAGAAACCCTAGACCCACTCCAATTTGCATACCGCCCAAACAGATCCACAGATGATGCAATCTCTATTGCACGCCACACTGACCTTTCCCACCTGGACAAAAGGAACACTTGTGTGAGAATGCTATTCATTGACTACAGCTCAGTGTTCAACACCATAGTACCCTCAAAGCTCATCACTAAGCTAAGGATCCTGGGACTTAACACCTCCCTCTGCAACTGGATCCTGGACTTCCTGACGGGCCACCCCCAGGTGGTGAGGGTAGGTAGCAGCACATCTGCCACGCTGATCCTCAACACTGGAGCTCCCCAGGGGTGCATGCTCATTCCCCTCCTGTACTCCCTGTTCACCCATGACTGCATGGCCAAGCACGACTCCAACACCATCATTAAGTTTGCAGACGACACAACAGTGGTAGGCCTGATCACCGACAATGAAGAGACCGCCTATAGGGAGGAGGTCAAAGACCTGGCCGGGTGGTGCCAGAATAACAACCTATCCCTCAACGTAACCAAGACTAAGGAGATGATTGTGGACTACAGGAAAAGGAGGACCGAGCACACCCCCATTCTCATCGACAGGGCTGTAGTGGAGCAGGTTGAGAGCTTCAAGTTCATTGGTGTCCACATCAACAACAAACTAGAATGGTCCAAACACACCAAGACAGTCGTGAAGAGGGCACGACAAAGCCTATTCCCCCTCAGGAAACTAAAAAGATTTGGCATGGGTCCTGAGATCCTCAAAAGGTTCTACAAGTGCAACATCGAGAGCATCCTGACAGGTTGCATCACTGCCTGGTACGGCAATTGCTCGGCCTCTGACCGCAAGGCACTACAGAGGGTAGTGCGTACAGCCCAGTACATCACTGGGACTAAGCTGCATGCCATCCAGGACCTCTACACCAGGCGGTGTCAGAGAAAGGCCCTAAAAATTGTCAAAGACCCCAGCCACCCCAGTCATAGACTGTTCTCTCTACTACCGCATGGCAAGCGGTACCGGAGTGCCAAGTCTTGCACAAAAAGGCTTCTCAACAGTTTTTACCCCCAAATAAGACTTGAACAGATAATCAAATGACTACCCGGACTATTTGCATTGTGTGCCCCCCCCCCCCAACCCCTCTTTTTACGCTGCTGCTGCTCTGTTTATCATATATGCATAGTCACTTTAACTATACATTCATGTACATACTACCTCAATTTGGCCGACCAACCAGTGCCCCGCACATTGGCTAACCGGGCTATCTGCATTGTGTCCCGCCACCCACCACCCGCCAACCCCTCTTTTACGCTACTGCTACTCTCTGTTCATCATATGTATAGTCACTTTAACCATATCTACATGTACATACTACATCAATCAGCTGACTAACCGTGGTCTGTATGTAGCCTCGCTACTTTTATAGCCTCGCTACTGTATATAGCCTGTCTTTTTACATTTTTTTTACATTTTAGTCATTTAGCAGACGCTCTTATCCAGAGCGACTTACAGTAGAGTGCAGACATTTTATAACATTTATTTTAATTTTATATTTTTATTTTTTTACTGTTGTTTTATTTCTTTACTTACTATTGTTCACCTAATACTTTTTTGCACTATTGTTAGAGCCTGTAAGTAAAGCATTTCACTGTAAGGTCTACACTGTTGTATTCGGCGCACGTCACAAATAAACTTTGATTTGATTTGTTTGTACAGATGAACGTGGTACCTTCAGGCGTTTGAAATTGCTCCCAAGGATGAACCAGATTTGTGGAGGTTCTACAATTTTTTTCTGAGGTCTGGCTGATTTTCTTTTGATTTTCCCATGATGTCAAACAAAGAGGCACTGAGTTTGAAGGTAGCCTTGAATTACATCCACAGGTACACTCTCAATTGACTCAAATGATGTCAATTAGCCTATCAGAAGCTTCTAAAGCCATGACATAATTTTTCTGGAATTTTTCCAGGCTATTTTAAGATACAGTCAACTTAGTGTATTGTAAACTTCTGACCCACTGGAAATTGAGATAAGTGAATAATAAGTGAAATATATCTGTCTGTAAAACAATTGTTGGAAAAATGACTTGTGTCATGCACAAAGTAGATGTCCAAACCGACTTGCCAAAACTAAAGTTTGTGGAGTGGTTGAAAAACTAGTTTAATGACTCCGACCTAAAGTGTTAGTGTAAACTTTCAACTTCAACTGTATGTATCCAAACAAAAACTCAGACTCTTATTTGTTCTCACTTTGAACATGTAGCGTGCTGTGCACAGTTTTATTTTAGATTGAGTTGTTTGCCCCTTTGAATCTAGCGACATCTCTGATTGTGGTCATTGACTTTCTTGTAAAACTGTATGCAGGAAAATGAGTACAACCACAAAGAGCAATAAAAAAGTGTCCAAATAATTGTACTGTAGCTAAAGGAGAAAGAGAGGATATATGGACCATTGTATTGATTGGGTTTAAGCTTGAGGGGAAAAGTAAATGTAGAATTCTGGATGCCCCAAGTAGCATAAACCAACCACAACTGTCACCTGACCTAAACATGTATTATCAGGCAGTCTGTGCTTGTACTGTAGTGTGAGTGTGTTGTCCATACAGTCTGTCTGTGGCCTAGGTCAGTGGTTCCCAATTGTAGGGTGCAGGGGGGGGGGGGGGGGGCTGGGGGTCCAGCTTTCAACTTACTCTTGAAAGTTGTAATAGTAGAATGCACAACGGTAACATCTCGAAATTGGGTAGTGCAAAATCAATTTTCCACGTCATGTCTGTCATTGCTATTTATAACTTGTTCAGAAATGTCCAGATCAACTAGTTCATGCTCAGCTAAAGTGTTTTAGCTAGGTTTCTTAGCCAGAGATTCTGTTGGAATGTTTGCGTCACTCAAATGTCACATGAATACACATTAGACATGGCAAAAATCTATAGAATTGCAAGAAAATTGCTTTAAAAAATACTACATTTTCTCTTCACCCCATGACAAATGGGTTAACATTGCAGGAAATAAGCTTTAAACCTGCTAAATGTTCTCTACACCAAACAAAAGAGGTGTGTGTCATGAACAGTGTTCGTGCCCATAGAAAATGAGTGTGGTGGGAGCGTGTGCAGAGCGGGATGTTCCCCAATGCTGGAAGGAGGGCCTGAGTGAAAAGGTTTGGGAACCCTGGCCTAGAGGTTATGTGCCTTGATGTCTATCTGCCATCGTGTTTCCTTAAGATTTAGAGGAAGAGGCACAAACTGAAACTCAAGTGACGTGCATACAGCCACAAGCTATGCCTAGTTGGAAAATGTCTCAGCAGTTCAACATGAGAAAGTGTTTTGGTCATATTATATCCTGACAAATTATATATTTACATGAAATAAACTTGAATAATATCTGACTTGCCTGAATGCTGCATCTTTGCAAGATTCACACACACATGCAAATATATAAAAATGGAAAGACAAAACAATAAAGAATCGATGTTCTACTAACCGAGGGGGAATGAGATCCGTGGAAGGCTCACACCCTAGTGGAAGGGGTCAGGAGAAGCCCCAGTAGAGCAGAGAGATACCAGGCCAGGCTCCCATGTGCCATGACGGGGTGCTCCTCTCAACAGATGGAGATTGAGGCGGAGGATGTGGAAGGATCTGTTGTTGAAGAGGACTTCCTCATAAGAGCACAGTGTGCGTATTAAACGTGTGTGAGTCTGACTGTGCTGAGAGCTTTGTTACACACTTGTGAAAAAGTGTTGCAATGCTGTGGCCTGCATCGTATTTCTCTCTCGTCATCACCCTTACTTGGGTCGATCCACAAAAAGAGTGCCTTTTGCGCCTCTTTGATATTTTAAGTAGAAATTGTGCACCAATATTGAATTTTAAAAGACTGTTATAATAAATTAAAGTGCCCCGTTAATATAGACAATATGGAGAATTCAATAAATCTGATCTTTTTATATGAATAAAGACTTTGCAACCTTTAACCTAGTCAATTCCGCAGCCCCGTTGGAAATCAAATTAGCATAATATCCCTTATGTCCAACTGCGACTTCATCTCTCAGAGCAGTCATCCCTCAGGGTTCTATGCTGCCACTACTGATATGTCATCTCTCAGTGCAGTCCACCTCTCAAGAAAAGTAGGGGTGTCGAAAGGAGTGGCGTTTCGAAATGAACCAATATAAGGAGAAGTGGGGCTTTTGAAAAAGTCTTACATGCTGACCACACCGCCCGCATTATGTGCAGGAAGGAGCTTTGCAAAATAAATAAATCATTTCATCCAAACTACTTGCGCGCTTGGTTCTACTTTGACGTGCTGCAACTCTCATCTCCTCATTGGTTTTTAGGCACATACCCACGTGGGTGAATGAAAGATAACTGAGGTCCACACTCCAGTTCAGTTGGTGGTGGTAATGCACCTTAAAGTTGGTTGCCAGATGACATATAACACAGAAGAAGAAGAAGCCTGAAGGAGGAGAGGATACTAGAAACTAAATAGTTTCCCCTTTTATCTGTGGATTAATTGTCGGAGTAGAGACACACAATTTGGCTGTGACTCAAAGGGGTCAACATTTTACAAAGGATCCAGAAAAAGGACCTTGTGTATTTCAATGTAAAATAACAACCCAATGTTTTAATCCCAGGACACATTAGCTGGCAATGTTTCGACCTGTCCACAAATGAATAGTGGTTCAGAGTTCTTTTTGATATTTCAACCTGCGTGTCCTGATGTCGCGTCAGGTGTGATGGACAAAATCAATTCGTGCGATTGGCCCGGTCTAGTCAGCATGTTAACACTAGAAGTGATGGAATTCCATAACTACTAGAACGCCATGACTTGATATTTCAATTATTATTTCAAATATTCAGTAATAAATACAAATAACACACTGTAAAATGAATGCAGTTTTTAGGCATTTACATTTTATGAAAAAAAGTTAACGTTACGTACATGGCTATTGATAGGTAATGTTCAAAGACACAGCTCTCAGTGGAGTGAAGACTTTTTTTTTTTTGCAATACTGAAATTCCTTACTGTCGTCTCTGCAACCTTGACTAACGTCTGATACCCAAACGACATCTTCAGTGGCACCTTTCGAAACCCCACTTCTCCTTATATGGTTCCTGTCGAAACGTCCACTTCTTTCGAAAACTCAAATCTTCTGAGAGATGCATTGCACTGAGAGATGACATATCACAGTAGGTGGAAGCATACTGTAAAGACCCTGACGGATGACTGCTCTGAGAGATGATGTTGCAGCTGGACCCCTCTCCTAAATCTGTCAATTTAAGCTAGAGAGCTGTTTTTTCTGTTGCATTGGATGCGTCTCAATCTATCGCAACTGCGAAGGTGACAGAGCTAGAGCGGTTGTTTGTCAGGGCCATGAA
>NC_036845.1:8891314-8985744 GCF_002910315.2 Salvelinus sp. IW2-2015
TACATACTACCTCAATTTGGCCGACCAACCAGTGCTCCCGCACATTGGCTAACCGGGCTATCTGCATTGTGTCCCGCCACCCACCACCCGCCAACCCCTCTTTTACGCTACTGCTACTCTCTGTTCATCATATGTATAGTCACTTTAACCATATCTACATGTACATACTACATCAATCAGCCTGACTAACCGGTGTCTGTATGTAGCCTCGCTACTTTTATAGCCTCGCTACTGTATATAGCCTGTCTTTTTACATTTTTTTTACATTTTAGTCATTTAGCAGACGCTCTTATCCAGAGCGACTTACAGTAGAGTGCAGACATTTTATAACATTTATTTTAATTTTATATTTTTTATTTTTTTACTGTTGTTTTATTTCTTTACTTACCTATTGTTCACCTAATACCTTTTTTGCACTATTGGTTAGAGCCTGTAAGTAAGCATTTCACTGTAAGGTCTACACCTGTTGTATTCGGCGCACGTCACAAATAAACTTTGATTTGATTTGTTTGTACAGATGAACGTGGTACCTTCAGGCGTTTGGAAATTGCTCCCAAGGATGAACCAGATTTGTGGAGGTCTACAATTTTTTTCTGAGGTCTTGGCTGATTTTCTTTTGATTTTCCCATGATGTCAAACAAAGAGGCACTGAGTTTGAAGGTAGGCCTTGAATTACATCCACAGGTACACCTCCAATTGACTCAAATGATGTCAATTAGCCTATCAGAAGCTTCTAAAGCCATGACATAATTTTCTGGAATTTTCCAGGCTATTTTAAGATACAGTCAACTTAGTGTATTGTAAACTTCTGACCCACTGGAATTGAGATAAGTGAATAATAAGTGAAATAATCTGTCTGTAAACAATTGTTGGAAAAATGACTTGTGTCATGCACAAAGTAGATGTCCAAACCGACTTGCCAAAACTAAAGTTTGTGGAGTGGTTGAAAAACTAGTTTTAATGACTCCGACCTAAGTGTATGTAAACTTTCAACTTCAACTGTATGTATCCAAACAAAAACTCAGACTCTATTTGTTCTCACTTTTGAACATGTAGCGCTGTGCACAGTTTTATTTTAGATTGAGTTGTTTGCCCTTTGAATCTAGCGACATCTCTGATTGTGGTCATTGACTTTCTTGTAAAACTGTATGCAGGAAAATGAGTACACCACAAAGAGCAAAAAAAAGTGTCCAAATATTGTACTGTAGCTAAAGGAGAAAGAGAGGATATAATGGACCATTGTATTGATTGGGTTAAAGCTTGAGGGGAAAAGTAAATGTAAGAATCTTGGATGCCCCAAGTAGCATAAACCAACCACAACTGTCACCTGACCTAAACATGTATTATCAGGCAGTCTGTGCTTGTACTGTATGTGAGTGTGTCTGTCCATACAGTCTGTCTGTGGCCTAGGTCAGTGGTTCCCAATCTGTAGGGTGCAGGGGGGGGGGGGGGGGGGGGCTGGGGGTCCAGCTTTCAACTTACTCTTGAAAGTTGTAATAGTAGAATGCACAAGGTAACATCTCGAAATTGGGTAGTGCAAAATCAATTTTCCACGTCATGTCTGTCATTGCTATTTATAACTTGTTCAGAAATGTCCAGATCAACTAGTTCATGCTCAGCTAAAGTGTTTTAGCTAGGTTTCTTAGCCAGAGATTCTGTTGGAATGTTTGCGTCACTCAAATGTCACATGAATACACATTAGACATGGCAAAAATCTATAGAATTGCAAGAAAATTGCTTTAAAAAATACTACATTTTCTCTTCACCCCATGACAAATGGGTTAACATTGCAGGAAATAAGCTTTAAACCTGCTAAATGTTCTCTACACCAAACAAAAGAGGTGTGTGTCATGAACAGTGTTTCCGTGGCCCATAGAAAATAGTGTGGTGGGAGCGCGTGCAGAGCGGGATGTTCCCCAATGCTGGAAGGAGGGCCTGAGTGAAAAGGTTTGGGAACCCCTGGCCTAGGTTATGTGCCTTGATGTCTATCGTGCCATCGTGTTTCCTTAAGATTTAGAGGAAGAGGCACAAACTGAAACTCAAGTGACGTGCATACAGCCACAAGCTATGCCTAGTTGGAAAATGTCTCAGCAGTTCAACATGAGAAAGTGTTTTGGTCATATTATATCCTGACAAATTATATATTTACATGAAATAAACTTGAAATAATATCTGACTTGCCTGAATGCTGCATCTTTGCAAGATTCACACACACATGCAAATATATAAAAATGGAAATGACAAAACAATAAAGAATCAGATGTTCTACTAACCGAGGGGGAATGAGATCCGTGGAGGCTCCAACCCTAGTGAAGGGGTCAGGAGAAGCCCCAGTAGAGCAGAGAGATACCAGGCCAGGCTCCCATGTGCCATGACGGGGGTGCTCCTCTCAACAGATGGAGATTGAGGCGGAGGATGTGGAAGGATCTGTTGTTGAAGAGGACTTCCTCATAAGAGCACAGTGTGCGTATTAAACGTGTGTGAGTCTGACTGTGCTGAGAGCTTTGTTACACACTTGTGAAAAAGGTGTTGCAATGCTGTGGCCTGCATCGTATTTCTTCCTCTCGTCATCACCCTTACTTGGGTCGATCCACAAAAAGAGTGCCTTTTGCGCCTCTTTGATATTTTAAGTAGAAATTGTGCACCAATATTGAATTTTAAAAGACTGTTATAATAAATAAAGTGCCCCGTTAATATAGACAATATGGAGAATTCAATAAATCTGATCTTTTTATATGAATAAAGACTTGCAACCTTTAACCTAGTCAATTTCCGCAGCCCCGTGGAAATCAAATTAGCATAATATCCCTTATGGTCCAACTGCGACTTCATCTCTCAGAGCAGTCATCCCTCAGGGTCTATGCTGCCACCTACTGATATGTCATCTCTCAGTGCAGTCCACCTCTCAAGAAAAGTAGGGGTGTCGAAAGGAGTGGGCGTTTCGAAATGAACCATATAAGGAGAAGTGGGGCTTTTGAAAAGAGTCTTACATGCTGACCACACCGCCCGCATTATGTGCAGGAAGGAGCTTTGCAAAATAAATAAATCATTTCATCCAAACTACTTGCGCGCTTGGTTCTACTTTTGACGTGCTGCAACTCTCCCATCTCCTCATTGGTTTTTAGGAGCACATACCCACGTGGGTGAATGAAAGATGAACTGAGGTCCACACTCCAGTTCAGTTGGTGGTGGTAATGCACCTTAAAGTTGGTTGCCAGATGACATATAACACAGAAGAAGAAGAAGCCTGAAGGAGGAGAGATGACTAGAAACTAACTAGGTTTCCCCTTTTATCTGTGGATTAATTGTCGGAGTAGAGAACACACAATTTGTGTGACTCAAAGGGGTCAACATTTTACAAAGATCCAGAAAAAAGGACCTTGTGTATTTCAAGTAAAATAACAACCCAATGTTTATATCCCAGGACACATTAGCTGGCAATGTTTCGACCTGTCCACAAATGAATAGTTGGTTCAGAGTTCTTTTGATATTTCAACCTGCGTGTCCTGATCGCGTCAGGTGTGGATGGACAAAATCAACATTCGTGCGATTGCCCGGTCTAGTCAGCATGTTAACACTAGAAGTGATGGAATTCCATAACTACTAGAACCGCCATGACTTGATATTTCAATTATTATTTCAAATATTCAGTAATAAATAACAAATAACACACTGTAAAATGAATGCAGTTTTTAGCATTTACATTTATGAAAAAAAGTTAACGTTACGTACATGGCTATTGATAGGTAATGTTCAAAGACACAGCTCTCAGTGAGTGAAGACTTTTTTTTTTTTTGCATAACTGAAATTCCTTACTGTCATCTCTGCAGACCTTGACTAACGTCTGATAACCCAAACGACATCTTCAGTGGCACCTTTCGAAACCCCACTTCTCCTTATATGGTTCCTGTCGAAACGTCCACTTCTTTCGAAAACTCAAATTTTCCTGAGAGATGCATTGCACTGAGAGATGACATATCACAGTAGGTGGAAGCATACTGTAAAGACCCTGACGGATGACTGCTCTGAGAGATGATGTTGCAGCTGGACCCCTCTCCTAAAATCTGTCAATTTAAGCTAGAGAGCTGTTTTTTCTGTTGCATTGGATGCGTCTCAATCTATCGCAACTGCGAAAGGTGACAGAGCTAGAGCGGTGTTTGTCAGGCCATGAAACATCCCAAAAATCGGTCTTCACACAAAATCGTCTGTAGTGTCTGAACGGTTTGGCCTACTATGATCGCTCTATGGAAAGATGAGATTCTCACGATGGTGTTCTCCGCTTTGCTCTACAACCCCCACAAACATCTTGGGACTCGTCGGAAGTTGGTACAGCCAATCTGCCAACATCTTTCTGTAGCATCTGAACAGTTTGGGCTACACACTAATATAACCCCTCTGTGGAACGGTGAGAGTCTCAAACACTTTTGCTCCAGGATGCCCACATGCCTCACAAGACTCATCTGAAAGTTCCCCAGTACAAGTTGAAAAAGGAATGGAAGTACAGTATATACAAGTGCATTTGGAAAGTATTCAGACCTTTGACTTTTTCCACATTTTGTTATGTTACAGCCTTTTTCTAAATGGATTAAATAAAGTTTTTTCCTTCATCAATCTACACACAATACCACCTCCAATAATGACAAAGTAAAACCAGGTTTTTAGAAATTGTAGCTAATTTTATTAAAAACAAAAAACAGATACCTTATTTACATAAGACTTAAATTTAACTCAGGTGCATCCTGTTTGCCATTGAATCATCCTTGAAGAATGTTTCTTCTACAACTTGATAGAGTCGACGCTGTTGGTAAAAAGCTATTGTTGAGCATGATTTGGACAAGGCACACACCTGTCTATATAAGGTCCCCAGTTGACCGTGCATGTCAGAGCCAAAACCAAGCCATGAGGTCGAAGGAATGTCCGTAGAGCTCAGAGACAGATTGTGTCGAGGCACAAGATGCTGTGGAGGGGACAAATTTTCTGCAGCATTGAAGGTCGCCAAGACACACAGTAGCCTCCATCATTCTTAAGTTTTGGAACCAACCAAGACTCTTCATAGAGCTGGCCTCCCGGCAAACTGAGCTAAATGCAGGAGGGAGAAGGGCCTTGTCCAGGAGTGACAAAAACCAGATTGGTCACTTTACCAACGCTCCAGAGTTCCTCTGTCGAATGGCATACACCTTCTAGAAGGACAACCATCGGTCTACAGCCCTCCATCACATCAGGGCCTATGGTAGATGCCAGACGAGGCCACTCCTACAGTAAAAAGGCACCTGACACGCCGCTTGGGAGTTTGCCAAAAGGCCCTAAAAGATTCTCAAGACCATGAGAACAAAATTGGTTCTGATGAAACCAAGATTGAACTCTTGGCCTGAATTGCCAAGTGTCACGTCTGGAGAAACCTGCCACCCATCGCTACGGGTGAAGCATGGTGGTGGCAGCATCAATGCTGTGTGCGATGTTTTTCAGCGCAGGGACTGGGAGACTAGTCAAAATTGAGGTAAAGGTGACTAGTCTCAGAGAGTCTCGAGATCCTTAATGAAACATGCTCTAGAGTGCTCAGGACCTCAGTACTCGAGTAAAGGGTCTGAATACATCAATAAGTTGTTCATTCTTTTTTGTGATACTTCAAGGAGTTTAAAATTCAAAATCAATATCTAAAGGATCCTTGGTATGACTTCCTTAAACAAATTGTCAATATTAGCTTAGTAGACCCCCCCCCCTCCTCCTGGCTAGACAGGGCTTAGTCTGTAGAGGGCTTTAATAGTCAAATCATAGCATAAAAATGTGAGCTGGTTCTACTCTTTTTGGACATTTCTGGTGTTTTGTGGTGGGTGGAAAAACAAAAGTCAACCGCCAGGCTACTTGCTAAGAGCCTTGGGCCAGTAACCAAAAGGCTGCTGGTTTGAATCCCCGAGCCAACTAGGTGAACAATCGGTAATGGTGTCCTTGAGCAAGGCACATAACCCTAATTGCTCCTGTAAGTCGCTCTGGTAAATGACGTAAACGAAAACGGAGCGGGTCAATTGGTTAGGAGCATGTCATCCTCTTCGGCACCATCTTAACATGTGCTCTTTATGACACAATGTAAAATTAGGTGAAATCATTTTTTGACAAAATTACACTAATGACCCACTTGTGGTTACTGTCAATGTCATTGGGAAGTAGGACGGGGTACAGGGGACGGATGGAGTAGGCTGAAATGTGGACCAAGACAACCAATCACCTCACCTCTGTGGGAGGAAATGCATTGGGCAGAGGTTGGCAGACCTATATTTTCTAAATAAGATTGTCAAAATATTCCTGCATTAACACTAGAAGCACAGAGGCAGTCATTTTAACTGTTTATTCATTTAAAATGTAAATATCTCTGCCATTTTTAAGGTAAGTCCCCCCCTCTGTCTTTGACTATTCCTAAATAAGTAGTTCACACGTTGTTAGCATTTCGATATCATGAACAGAATGTGTTATAAGCAGTTTAAAGAGGAAAAACTAATTTCCGTATTCTAACGTTACCCAAGGCCTTCATAAACACAAATTCGAATTTTTCCGATAGCATATATTTATTACACTGCAGTCAAAATGACCGCTCATTGGCTCAAAGTGGGGTCCCTCGAGGCCTGGTTTTTCTAGTGTTAAGGACACAAGCATAGGTTTTGAACAACACACTTTCTACAACTGTGTGCAAGGAAGGGTGAATGGTGCGTAGTGCAGTCTTGACATTTCATCTAAACCTACACTTATGGATCCAAAAGGGTTGACACGAGCAACAACAGAGATGAAGAATACTGTAGGCAAGCATTTCAATGTATTAGATCAAATTGGCATGCAAGCTATTATCCTCATCATCATCCAGTGAACCCCTTCCTCCTTCCCAAGCACCCTGTCTTGTTTCAACTTAGTTGCACACCCAGTGCTGTGATATCCCTGTGTGGAAGGGTAAGTCAGCACAAAAGGTTAATACAAAAGAGSAACATTAAGCAGCCAACAAACCCAGTCACTTTTCCACAGTCTGTTTTATTTCCCTCAGCAGCAGTGAACGTCTCAATTGAGATAGTAGGAAAACTGCAGACAGAGGTCAAAGTAGAACAGTCTCCTGAAAAGACAATCCCATAATTGCATTGAGCAAAATTCGTAACAATTCATGTTACATCTGAGTGTTCTCATACTGATAATCAGACGTATTAGACATGTAAGACATATGAATAGAACCAAAGGGAGAGTGTGTTCAGAACATTGGAACAGATCATTGTCAGTAGAAGGTCAAAAAAGGACATTTACAAATTCTAAATCAAATGGACCGACGGAAGGCATAATCACATGTGCATGCCTGCGCAATTTAGAGGTTTTCATAATCAACCTTGACAACTTTAGTAATTCATCAAAAATAATTAACAGTCAAATGATCTGAAATACTTGTAATGTACACTGCTCAAAAAAATAAAGGGAACACTTAAACAACACAATGTAACTCCAAGTCAATCACACTTCTGTGAAATCAAACTGTCCACTTAGGAAGCAACACTGATTGACAATAAATTTCACATGCTGTTGTGCAAATGGAATAGACAACAGGTGGAAATTATAGGCAATTAGCAAGACACCCCCAATAAAGGAGTGGTTCTGCAGGTGGTGACCACAGACCACTTCTCAGTTCCTAAGCCTTCCTGGCTGATGTTTTGGTCACTTTTGAATGCTGGCGGTGCTTTCACTCTAGTGGTAGCATGAGACGAGTCTACAACCGACACAAGTGGCTCAGGTAGTGCAGCTCATCCAGGATGGCACATCAATGCGAGCTGTGGCAAGAAGGTTTGCTGTGTCTGTCCGCGTAGTGTCCAGAGCATGGAGGCGCTACCAGGAGACAGGCCAGTACATCAGGAGACGTGGAGGAGGCCGTAGGAGGGCAACAACCCAGCAGCAGGACCGCTACTCCGCCTTTGTGCAAGGAGGAGCAGGAGGAGCACTGCCGAAGCCCTGCAAAATGACCTCCAGCAGGCCCACAAATGTGCAGTGGTCTGCTCAAACGGTCAGAAACAAACTCCATGAGGGTGGTAGGAGGGCCCGACGTCCACAGGTGGGGGTTGTGCTTACAGCCCAACACCGTGCAGGACGTTTGGCATTTGCCAGAGAACACCAGGTTGGCAAATTCGCCACTGGCGCCCTGTGCTCTTCACAGATGAAAGCAGGTTCACACTGAGCACATGTGACAAGCGTGACAGTCTGGAGACGCCGTGGAGAACGTTCTGCTGCCTGCAACATCCTCCAGCATGACCGGTTTGGCGGTGGGTCAGTCATGGTGTGGGGTGGCATTTCTTTGGGGGGCCGCACAGCCCTCAATGGGCTCGCCAGAAGTAGCCTGACTGCCATTAGGTACCGAGATGAGATCCTCAGACCACTTGTGAGACCATATGCTGGTGCGGTTGGCCCTGGGTTCCTCCTAATGCAAGACAATGCTAGACCTCATGTGGCTGGAGTGTGTCAGCAGTTCCTGCAAGAGTAAGGCATTGATGCTATGGACTGGCCCGCCCGTTCCCCAGACCTGAATCCAATTGAGCACATCTGGGACATCATGTCTCGCTCCATCCACCAACGCCACGTTGCACCACAGACTGTCCAGGAGTTGGCGGATGCTTTAGTCCAGGTCTGGGAGGAGATCCCTCAGGAGACCATCCGCCACCTCATCAGGAGCATGCCCAGGCGTTGTAGGGAGGTCATACAGGCACGTGGAGGCCACACACACTACTGAGCCTCATTTTGACTTGTTTTAAAGGACATTACATCAAAGTTGGATCAGCCTGTAGTGTGGTTTTCCACTTTAATTTTGAGTGTGACTCCAAATCCAGACCTCCATGGGTTGATAAATTTGATTTCCATTGATAATTTTTGTGTGATTTTGTTGTCAGCACATTCAACTATGTAAAGAAAAAAGTATTTAATAAGAATACTTCATTCATTCAGATCTAGGATGTGTTATTTTAGTGTTCCCTTTATTTTTTTGAGCAGTGTATATTGCATACCAGTACTCATTTATCCAAATGACCAAGAAGTATTGGAAGATTTCAAATCAGGATGAAGAGTATCAGTTACCAATTTCAATTATCATACCTGCTAGCCGTTCTCTTTGACTAAATAAGCCATCATTGATACACAAAAACATCTATTTGCTGTATAAACACAGTTAGCCATGTTGCCGTTGGGGTGCTTTCAAATTCAACCACTTGGTCTTCATAAGAGTATGTTATTAACTTAAAACTCATAAGGCTTGGAATTCATCACTTTAACCAATATTAAATAGAAGACAAACATATACGTTTTGACATAGAAAACAACAATCATTCACTAGAAATGAAATATACTTTCATGACATGCAGGCAAAAGCAATACTGTTGCCTGTCGACGTACAGCCCCTGTACAGGTGGCCCACCACTTCAGGAGTAGTAATACTTATATTGTGGTTTATTTCAGACCATCATAACACTTTATATTAAGTTGCCCTTATACCATGTAGTTACTCAAACTGCAGAGAAGGAACATAACAATGCTTGAATTGCACTAAAAGGATAAGTGACAAAAAATGTTTGACATTAATTACCAATCTAGTTACATGAAATAAGACAGAGAAAATGATATTTGGTGTAACTACATGGCATTGCTGTGACTTAATGTAAAGTGTGAGCCTATAGTTTTTTTCGTACATTCAGTCTGTGCGTTTCCCCAGTTTAAGAAGTGAATCCCATGGCTTGGTTTTAATTCACCTGAATATGTAAAGACATTCTAGGAGTGTACTTAACTCATTTCGGCCAAAACTGGTGCGGCACAACTGATCACCAAAGGTACAAAAAAGGCAACCGATCTGTCAGAACGTAGGTCAGTCTTCGAGAAGTGGCCTCGCGTTTCACAAAGTTCAATCTACTTCCCCCCTCACTTCTCCAGAGATCCATCTCTTCGGCTTTTAAATAGTCGTTATTGTAGAATTAAAACTAGTAGGCAAGTTCCAATTCTATGGTATTTACAGTTGTACAGCTCTGCAATCAAGAACTAAAGTTTCTGTGACACTATTCTCATTTCATCTCAAGGGTTAGTCAGAGGGTTGCATGCAAGGTCCTCCCCCTCAATGACACCATTGTGATGGAGATCAAAGAAATCATTGCGGTGAATGAAAGTGTTGATATGCTTCTTTATTCCAGAAAGAGACCAAGAGGTGGTCAGGACTTGTTTCCTGAGGCCTGCATTAGCCAAGTCACTTAAAATAAAATACTGAAAAATGGTGGCCACAGTCAGATTGGGAGGATGACTTGGGCTTCAACCTATAATTTGAAGAGTAATAAGCTATTCTGAAGCATCACAGAGCATATTCAAATGTGCTAGTGCCATAAAACCAGTACTGGGCCTACCTTTAATCTTCATTGAGCTTATCCTCTGTGTAGACATCCGTTTTTGTAATTGTCAGTTAATGTCAAAAGCCAGACAGTTTTCAGGAAGTGTTACATCTTTGACGGATACTTAACTACATCCATTCAGTTTCTCAATGGCCAACGGATCAACCCGACTGAACATTCCAGACTTTCTCTGCTTTGCTCGGAGTCCCAGTCTGTCCCAACATGGCAGGTAACCAACCAAGGAACCTGTCAGTCTCTCAGTAGGAAGACAACAGGAAATAGTTAAGGGGGGCAGGGAGAGTGAAACGCAGCCTTCGTTTGGAGACTTCTGGGTTCTGAGCCGTCCTATAAGGGTCTCCATAATAAAACTCCTGGCTGAATCAGTGCAATTTGTGCTGTCCGGTTTAAGAGAATCCTAGTGGTTTTGTGGGTCTTTGGTGGTTAAATCGGAGGTGTCGAGTTAGGTTTTCTGGGTTGTGACGTCCGTACTGGAGGTAAAGGGGCACGTCTATGTGAGAGAGAGAGGGATATAGAAAGATAGAAAAGAAGGTCACCTCCAGCTTTTGTTACAATACTGTACAACACCAACTGTATGTCTCTATCTGCCCATTCATCTGACATCTATACATTCATCAACTTAGCCGAACAATACAGCCACTGAAGTACCTGGAAGGGATGGCTGCAACAGGAGGAACTGAAGTTATACTCGCTCCATGTTGCACGGGGGCACCAGATGCAGTGTACCCAGGATGGGTGGGATGTGACGGGGGGTCCGAAGGCAAGGACTTCCTGGAGGCTGGTGTTTTTTTGGGTGGTACAAGGGCCTGAAGAAAATACAATAGAAACATATAATACAATCCAGGTGTGACACAGGATGATTTTTGTTGATTATAGCCGTCTCGTCACATAGAGTTTAGGTAACAGAGACAAGACAATTGAAGATTGAGGGCTCTAGACCAACTTCATTCCTTGGGGGCCTGATTACTGTCACTTTTGCCCCAGCCACAGCTAACATACGACTCCAATGATCAACTAATGATCTTCAGTTTAAAAACGCAATTAGTTTAAATCAGCGGTGTTTGCTAGGGATGAGGAACTAGTGTGACCACTATGGCCGCCGAGGACTGGAGTTGCCCATCCCTGCTCTAGACCAAAAGTAGATTTAATTGATTAACTTTTGGTTTAGTTAACTGTTCTGCCAATAGTACTAGAAATAATTTATGAGACTTGCTGATATTGATGTGTTGAAGGTTGCCTGATTGTACATGGACGATGCAAACTACACTCACCGGCCAGTTTATTAGGTACACACATCTAGTAGAGGGTCGGACCCCCCTTTGCCTCCAGAAGAACCTGAATTATTCTGGGCATTCCACAAGGTGTCAGAAACGTTCCACAAGGAGGTTGGTCCATACTGACGCGATGGCATCATGCAGTTGCTGYTTATTGGACGGTGGTATATTCATGCTGCGAACAGCCTGTTCCATCTCATCCCGAAAATGCACTATTGGGTTAAGGTCTGGGACTGCGTAGGTCACGCCAGGCAATGTTTTTTCACTCCTTGATTGTCCAGTGTTGATGATAGCGTGCCCACTGGAGCCGCTTCTTGCTATTTTTAGCTGATAGGAGTAGAACCCAGTGTGGTCGTCTGCTGCAATAGCCCATCCGTGACAAGGACCGACGAGTTTTGCATTCTGAGATGTTATTCTACACACCACTGTTGTACTGCGCCATTTGTCTGTTTGTGGCCCACCTGTTAGCTTACACGATTCTTGCCACTCTCCTTCGACCTCTCTCATCAACAAGCTTTTTTTGCCCACATGACTGCCGCAGACTGGATGTTTTGTTTGTCACAACATTTTCAGTAAACCCTAGACACTCGTGTGAAAAGCCCAGGAAGGCGTCCGTTTCTAAGATACTGGATCCGGTGCGCCTGGCACCGACGATCACACCACRCTCAAAGTTGCTTAGGCCACTTATTTTGTCCATTCTAACCTTCAATCAAACAGTAACTGAATGTCTCGATGCCTGTTTTATATGGAAAGCCACGGCCACGCTGTCTGTAGAAGCGATCCCTTTTCGTGAACGGGGTGCTGTACCAGTGAGTGTATTTACACTACACCAATATATTAAGCATGGTTTAATATGCAAATTAAGTATCAACACCAATAAAATGCAGTTAAAAATGCAAATTTCACCTAAATATTTTTTTCTTTTCAAATAGTTACTAACATTGCCATTAGCTATAGCCATAGATTAGCTATGCATTCTTTTGTAACCAACTTTTTAGAGCCACTTCCACTTCTGTCTAAGGGAGTGAATATGAAGTACTTTTTTATCTGCATTTGCACATAACTGTAAATTCAGCAATAAAATACAATTCTGAACTAAGCTTGATTAGTGTGATTAGATTCATTGTCTCAAATAATTAAATCCATCGAATCAACCAATCAACTACAGACTCATCAATTAACCACACAATCAACCATTAAATCCCTCCACAATCAATTAACCAACCCACCCCACTTATCACATRAATCAACCAATCAGACCCAATGCCCACATGCAGCCATGTCTACATGCTACTCTGGTACCTGGCTGCCTGTTAGCACAGGGTCAGGGGGTAGAGGCTTGGTGGGAGGAGCCGGCCGACTCAACGATGGCTAGAATAACGGACGGAAAACAGAAGGAATAGATGGAGAGAATGAGAGAGAGGGGTGAAGAGACCAACCAAAGGAAAGGGACTATTCAGCTATTCTAACTGAATGAGACTCCAGAGTAGTCACAATACTCAAACATTCGCTTTTTGTATGATAAAAACAACAAACGTCAGATGAATTCTCATGCAATGAGATGTCAAAGACACAAATAATTTCTATTAGCAAACCACAGAGATGAGACAGCTACCTCTATTCATTCGCCATCATGCTCAGTTCCATGCAGGTAACAAATGCACTCTAAAGTAATGGAATAGTATCCATTACGTTACTATTGACAAGACAGATTCCAATCATGGAAGTAGATGATAAGAGGGAAAGATGATCGACACCAGTGCTACTCAATGCCATACAGATGAGATGAATTTACCCACACTGACCAAACGTTAGAAATCAGAAACTTGACCAATGACTATAAGATACTTTTTGAGGAAGAGTGGTAGGGAATATACACTGAGTGTACAAAACATTAGGAACACCTGCTCTTTCCATGACAGATTGACCAGGTGCATCTAGGTGAAAACTATGATCCCTTATTGATGTCACCTGTTAAATCCACATACAGTAGATGAAGGGGAGGCGACAGGTTAAAGAAGGATTTTTAAGCCTTGGGACATGAACTGTGTATGTGTGTCATTCAGAGGGTGAATGGGAAAGACAAAATATTTAAGTGCCTTTGAACAGGGTAGTAGGTGCCAGGCACACCAGTTTGAGTGGGTCGATAACTGCAACACTGCTGAGTTTTTCACGCTCAACAGTTTCCTGAGAGTATGAAGAATGGTCCACCACCCACTCAAGCCAACTTGACACAACTGCGGGAAGCATTGGAGTCAACATTGGTCAGCATCCCTGTGGAACACTTTCAACACCTTGGAGAGTCTATGCCCCGACGATTCAAGGCTGTTCTGAGGGCAAAAAGGGTTGCAACTCAAAATTAGGAAGTTGTTCCTAATGTTTTGTACACTCAGTGTACATTGATTCTAGAGCGTCAGCTAATTAACTATGTAGCTCAAGATTTGAATGTTATGTAATAATGCCTACCGTGTTTTGTAGGCATCATCACAGAAGATTCGACACACAATTTACAAAAGTGATTGTAAATAAAGAGATTAACAACTCTGGTGTGTGGAGCCACGGTTTTTGTCAACTAGTTCAATCATTGTGTCTCAGCACATAGGCTACTCTTCCAGATCTAAGCTGGGGATAGAGTTCGCTCATGTGGAGGGTTCTTTTGCTAAGTGACAGATTTACACATCTAAACAGGAGAGTTAATCTTGTCCAAATTAAACCCCTGTTAAGAATTAGACACTGCGGCTACTGTTGGCGCTTACTAGGAGGAACATGCTCCCCCCCATGCCAGTAAGTAATGCTAAGTAATCAAAGTAATGCTGTGGTTGGTTTTCAACATCAATTTTTAAGTCACCCTGTACATGCAGGTTTCCATTCAGACTGACATGTCATATCCTCATAGAATATATTTTTTTTAATGTTGTTTTTTTTACCCCAATTTCGTGATATCCAATTGGTAGTTACAGTCTTGTCCCATTGCTGCAACTCCCGTACGGACTCGGGAGAGGCGAAGGTCGAGAGCCATGCGTCCTCCGAAACACTACCCTGCCAAGCCGCACTGCTTCTTGACACACTGCTCCCTTAACTCGGAAGCCAGCCACACCAAATTTGTTGGAAAAAACACAGTACTGACGACTGAAGTCAGCGTGCCACAAGAGCATGATGGGACAAATAGATCCTGGCTGGCTAAACCCTCCCCTAACGATGCTGGGCCAATTGTTTTCCAACTCATGGGTCTCCCGGTCGCGACCGGCTGCGACACAGCCTGGGATCAAACCCGGGTCTGTAGTGACGCCTCAAGCACTGCGTTGCAGTGCCTTAGACCGCTGCGCCACTCAGGAGGCCCCCTCATAGAATCATTTTAAAGAAACAGTGTGATGGCATGGCCCTCTAAACAGATACAAAAAGGGTGATTGCTTGAGAATCAATTTTGGAACCACAGCTCTGAACAAAAACAACTACAACTATTACTACATATGGACGAAGACCTCGTCATTAATGGCAACCTCTGACTGTACCTGGTTGTTAGGGGGGCTGGGGTCGGGGGGCAGGGGCTTGGTGGGGGCTGACCGTTTCCTTCTTATCTAATGATGAATATTTGGAAAAAGTAGAGGAACAAACACGACTTCGCTATAATACTGCAACTATTATAAAGACAGAATGTTAGTTCTATAAAACATGAGAATTCTTATAGATAAATAATGATAAGTTAGAGATTTCATCTCATTGCATTGCACACACAAGCATCTTTCAAGCTACCCATCACCTCACAGGCCTAGGCCAGGTTACCTGGGCTTGTTTTAAGACAGGGTCAGGAGGAAGTGGCTTAGTAGGCGGAGCAGGTCTGTCCTGAACCTGATAGGAGAAAACAGGAGGCAAAGGGTTTTGACAGCCAATGGAAACATGCATTGGGGGGTAAATTAGTTATTAGACTTATGCAGAACATATACAACTCAGATTGAGAAAATATGAATTGGTTTCTTGAACATATGCTGAACAAAAATATAAACACAACACGTAAAGTGTTGGTCCCATGTTTCATGAGCCGAAATAAAAGATCCCAGAAATATCCCATACACACAAAAAGCTTATTTCTCTAAAATGTTAAAATGATTTCCTTATATGAACTGTAACTCAGTAAAATCTTTGAAACTGTTGCATGTTGTGTTTATATTTTTGTTCAGTGTAGTTACTGTAGACCTTGTTAATGTGTTAGATGCTTTTTAAMATTTTCTTTATGCTCCCCTTATTCAGGCAAATCTTACATAGCTCCCCACATGAAACAAATACAATAGTATACAGTGCCTTCGGAAAGTATTCAGACCCATTGACTTTTTCCACATTTTGTTACGTTACAGCCTTATTCTACAGTGGATTAAATTAAAATAAATCCTCAGCAATCTACACACAATAGCCCACAGTGACAAAGCATCAAGAATGGTCCATCATCCAAAGGATATCAAGCCAACTTGACAACTATGGGAAGCATTGGAGCCAACAAAAATGCAAAACAGAAATACCTAATTTACATAATTATTCAGACCCATTGCCATGAGACTCGAAATTGAGCTCGAGTGCATCCTGTTTCCATTGATCATCCTTGAGATGTTTCTACAACTTGATTGGAGTCCACCTGTGGTAAATTCAATTGATTGGACATGATTTGGAAAGGCACACACCTSTCTATATAAGGTCCCACAGTTGACCGGGCATGTCAGTGCAAAAACCAAGCCATGAGGTCGAAGGAATTGTCCGTAGAGCTCCGAGACAGGATTGTGTCGAGGCACAGATCTGTGGAAGGGTACCAAAACATTCTGCAGCATTGAAGGTCCCCAAGAACACAGTGGCCTCCATCATCCTTAAATGGAAGAAGTTTGGAACCACCAAGACTCTTCCTTGAGCTGGCCGCCCGGCCAAACTGCGCAATCGGGGGAGAAGGGTCTTGGTCAGGGAGGTGACCAAAAACCCGATGGTCACTCTGACAGCGCTCCAGAGTTCCTCTGTCGATATGAAAGAACCTTCTAGAAGGACAACCATTTATACAGCCCTCCACCAATCAGGCCTTTATGGTAGAGTGGCCAGACGGAAGTCACTCCTCAGTAAAAAGGCACATGACAGCCAGCTTGGAGTTCGCCAAAAGGCACCTAAAGGATTCTGAGATCATGAGAAACAAATTGGTCTGATGAAACCAAGATTGAACTCTTTGGCCTGAATGCAAAGTGTCACGTCTGGAGGAAACCTGGCATCATCCCTACGRTGAAGCATGGTGGTGGCAGCATCATGCTGTGGGGATGTTTTTCAGTGGCAGAGACTGGGAGACTAGTCAGGATCGAGGCTAAGATGAAGGGAGCAAAGTACAGAGGGCCACCCGAGTGGTGCAATGGTCTAAGGCACTGCATCGCAGTTGCTARCTGTGCCACTAGAGATCCTGGTTCAAGTCCGGGTTAGGGGAGGGTTTGGCCGGCAGGGATATCCTTGTCCCTTTAGTGACGCCTGTGGCGGGCCGGGCGTATGGACGCTGACACGGTTTCAAGGTGTACAGTGTTTTCTCCAACACATTGGTGTGGCTGTCTTCCAGGTTAAGCTGGCAATGTGTCAAGAAGCAGTGCGGCTTGGTTGGGTCGTGTTCCCGAGGATGCATGGCTCTCGACCTTCGCCTCTCCAGAGTCCGTATGGGAGTTGTAGACAATGAGACAAGACTAACTACCAATTGGATACCACAAAATTGGTGAGATAAAAGTACAGAGATCCCTTGATGAAGTCCTGAGCGCTCTGAAGCAGGTTCTCAGACCGGGGGCGAAGGTTCACCTTCCAACAGGACAACGACCCTAAGCACACAGCCAAGACAATACAGGAGTGGCTTTGGGACAAGTCTCTGAAACACGACCCAACCAAAGAGTGGCCAAGCCAGAGCCTGGACTTGAACCCGATCGAACATCTCTGGAGAGACCAGAAAAAAGCTGTGCAGCAACGCTCCTCATCCAACCTGACAGAGCTTGTGAGGATCTGCAGAGAAGAATAGGAGAAACTCCCCAAATGCAGGTGTGCCAAKCTTGTAGCTTAAACAATTCCCAAAAAGTCTTGAGGCTGTAATCGTGCCAAAGGTGCTTCAACAAAGTACTGAGTAAAGGGTCTGAATACTTAAGTAAATATGATGTTTCAGTTTATTTTATAAATGAGCAAAAATGTCATTATGGGGTGTGTGTGTATGTGTGTAGATTGATGAGGGAAAGAAACAATTTCATACATTTTAGAATAAGGCTGTAACCTAACAAAATGTGGAAAAAGTCAAGGAGTCTGAATACTTTCTGAAGGCACTGTAAATACTGTAGTATTACTATATTTATATACTATTGTATTCACTGTAGTGTTTTTGTGGACATGACTGTAGTATTTACAATTTACTATAGTATAAATGCAGTAGTATTTCTATAGTTAGAACTTCCACTTCGGCGGTATCCAGATTGTCATACCGACCTTGTGCCATCCTGGGATATTCTGTAATACCGGCACTGAACAGAAGGGGTGCTATTTTCAAACTCCATTGAGCCTCTGTAATCCAAAGGTTAGCAATACTGATTTTGCAAGAAGCTAACCACTTAGCTAGATAATCAGCCAGCCAGATAATTCTACCCGCCGACTTAYAGCTGCACTAGGTTCAGACAGCATTCCTGTGTATATTAAGACACCACGGAGTCAGTGCAAGATATGGCTCAGAAAACGTACCTCAATCCAGGGATGAGAAATGCGTTGTACTCCGAATTGTCCCATTATCCCAACTGTTACACCGTGAAGACAATGGGACAATTAGGAGTACAATACATTTCTCATCCCTGGATTGAGGTACATTTTAATCTACACAGGAATGCTGTTTGACCCTAGTGCAGCTATAAGCAAGCGGCTTGGATCTGCTGGCTAATAGATAACTAGCTACTAAATTAGCAAACCAAATGCCCAACTACAGAGTTTTGAGCATATTTTAGACAGTTAACTTAATAGTTATAAGATATCTAGCTGTCAAACATTTAGTTATGAATTCCATACTGTAACTAGATCACCTGGCGTGTGCCGCGCAACAGTGTGTGACTCACAAGGTTCCAGTCTCTAGTCATTGTGTGCTTGTAAACAAACACAATGTGATTAGTGACTACCAGTAAACTTCATAATGAAAAATAATGTGACAGGTGAAATGARGAACGCAATCTTCTTTATCTCCTAACGTATTACACAAGTTGACTGCAGGTACCTTACTTACAAAATTAGCTACAAATATTCAAATGTATAAAAAAATTCAAATAAATAGTTTCAAAGATATTGACAGTATTGAAAAACCATCCTGTGGCTATTTCTAAATACCCCAGTATACGGTATACTGCCCAAGCCTAAAATACTATAGTATTTACTATAGTGTTTTAGTTTTATTATCTTTGACATAGAATTGGTGGCTTTGTCCTTGAGGAATCTTACTGGACAAATACTAAAACATTTCCATAACCTGTAGGTAGAAATTCTATAGTAACTACTACACATGATTAAGGTATACTACAGTGTGTAGTATAGTATTCTATAGTACACTACAGAATTATATAGTAAGCACTACACAATAGAGGGGAATACCAGTGTGTAGTACAGTATTCTACAGCATACTACAAAATTATATAGTAAACACTACACGATCGAGGGATACTACAGTGTGTAGCATAGTATTCAACAGTAGGGATTCATATTTTCCATACAAGTTTCAATACTGGGAATAATTCATATTTATACTGAACGTTCTGGTAAATAGCAAAAAAATCAGATGTGCCCATTTAAAGAGTTTAAAACCAAGATATGGTCACTATGCCAGGGTTCTCCACAAATAAGAGAGTAAAGATTTCAGAGAAAATTAAACTGATATTTAGTAATGATAGAGTAACTGTCTTTGATCGCCAATGACATTGTTGTGAATTGCGAAACAGGCCGTTCATAAATTCTGAGCCTTACGTTCCTCAATTAATTCAGCAAATTTCAGCGGAAAGCCATCTAGACACAGAGCGCGCCCAGAGTATAGAGTTCTTGAATCATTCAAACTTTGTAACGACAGTCAAACAAAAAAGTCAAATGACCAAAGTTGCTAAGCTTGCTAGATAACCTTCAACGAATGACAGAATGTCTCCTCTTTTTGGCAAAAATCGAGTTAATGATCATACGGATAGCAGATCAGCTCAAGAATAACAGGGAGATGAAGAGTGGAAATAGTTTAAATATCAAAGAGACAGCGCAGAGAAGATGTTATAGCGGTATTTTGACATGCATAGGCGAGAGACGTGCTTTGATAATACAACCTATGGATTACAGAATAAAGTTAGGAATGTTCATGCAAGACAGGAGTCAGGGTTTTGGATTAGAAAATAGCCTAGGCTTTAGGACAGGAGAATATATAATTTCCCCTCATCCCTACCCATAGACTTCATGCCTGTGACAGAGATGACTATGTAATAAATTGTGCATAGGCCTATTAAATTTGTGACTGTCTGATGAGTCACTGAAGAGTCAATGACAGCTCAAAGAGGCACATGTTTTATAGGCTATACTGTAGGGTTTTCCTGTAGGGTTCATTAACTGCATTCGGGTCGCGTGTGCATTCCAGCAGTGGCAATTACGAGTGTACTTTGAATTTATGGCAACTTTGTGTGAAGTAAATACGCTAGACTAAAGGCTACCATGCGACAACCTGTTTGGATAATGCGCTATTAAATATTTTGCTAATCTGATGCTGCGCATGTTGTGTATTTTGTGGAATTGCATTAGTGCCAACATTGGGGAGCATTTTTGTAATTTTCCAGGTGTTGTCATTTAATCTTTTCGGGAAATGTGTATTCATGGGTCAGTCAAGGGATCTCGATTACCCATGTTAATCCCTATTCTACAGTTTACTACAGAATTCTATAGTATGTACTATAGTATTCTATAGTAAACTGTAGTATTTTTTCATGTGGGTCAACTCAGAGAGATTGACGTCTGCTAAATGGCTAATATTATTACAACAAAGTCAGTGTTATCGATTCCATGTACCTGTAATAAGGGCACATAGGAACAGTGTAGGTGGGAAAACTATTTGAGTGACAGTCAGGGAAGGCCAGGCTGGGTCATCGTGGTACCTTTTCAGAAGGCAGCGACGGGGTCATTTGGATGTCACTCTGGCGGCTCCAGTGGTACCTCAGAGGTTGGACCTGTTCCCCGTTACGAGCATCCACTCGCTCGGTGGCCGGGGTCCTGGGAGACAGCACATATTAACACACTAACACATTACCATAAAGGTCATACCACAATTTCAATAATGGGGGTGCTGAAGCGTTACAAATAGTAAGCTGAGCACTGTCATAAGAGTTAAGAATTATGTTTCTCTATAACACTGGTCCAGCCCTCAAAGAATGGGTGTTTGATTACAATACACTGGTTAATATACATGATATTACAACCTTGGGGAATAATCAGTTCTGAAGAGTCAGAGGTGATTGCAGTGGTACAGTGTAAGTAGAAATGAGGTTGACAGAAGTAACACTCAAAATAAGCTTATAGAACTGAGACTCTACAGAATGGTCACCATCACTATCCACGAAACCGGCTCTAAAGGAGTCTTATCTAAAACATTGAAGAAATGGGGAACTAAACTGGGGTGAGTTTCCCAAAGCCTTCGTAGCATTTAGTTGGTCGTTACATCCTACTTAAAGTGCATCGCTAGTATCTGAGCTGTTTACTCAAAAAACATATGTTGAACTAAAACTGATCAATCAAATTCTCTCTCTCTTTAGATTATAGTGAGTTATTTTAATATGGACCAACATTCACAGATATTGTTGCAAACTAGAGACACTCTTGGGTGTTATATGGAACACTAAGCATTAACGTTGCACTTCAGTAACGATTCGTCGTAAAGAGACACCCCAGAACTGAGCAGCTAGAAACTAATTCCATGGCTTTACTCTACCCTTAACATTTAGTACCTTTTAGCCTGTTCCACGGCAAACACCAAGCCCCAACTCTCACTATGGGACTCACTGACCCCACTGAATTATGAGTGGTGAAAAACACAGTTAACTCAGACCTCCATTGATTGATGAAGTGCAAGATAATTGGACATGCACAAGGTTTCAAACTTGCACATACTCTAGTTGGCTATAGCCCCTTTCATTCCATTATAGCTATTAAAAAAACACTATGGCCGAAATTCTGTCCATACTGATAGCGGTTTTCTGCACTGCGCAAACATATACATACTATATAAACATTGTAACTAATATGTGAACACAGCTGGTGTCCCCTGGGTCAGGGCTCTCACCGGCTCTGTTGGCGTCCGGTGCCCTTGTGGAAGGGGCTGGTAGTGCCCAGGCAGGGCAGGTTGCGGTGACAGCGGGGGAAACGCAGGGCGAGGAAGAGGAGAACCACTGGCAGGACGAAGAGGAAGATGACCAGCAAGGCCACACGTGCCGGGTCAGATCCTGGAGATACAGAAAAAATTGAGGTCTTGGTTATCACATGGCAGACATAGAATTAAAGCTGGGTGCATGTTACTTATTTCATCCTAGTTTTATTGATACGGTGTCCCAATTTCTCAAGGATTTGATTAAGATAAGGAGTGTATATCTATGAGTGCAGTCAAGTTGTGCATTAACAGAGGAACGGTGAGGTACCTCTAGGTGCTCTTGCAGGGCCACTGTCCACACTGCCTCCATGGCCCGTGTACCTACAGTCTGGAGGAGCCCAGCCCACGTCACAGTGGCAGTTCTTATTGCTGTTGCACACCTGGCAATGTCAGAGAGAGGATATTGAGCCATATTATTAATTTAACATCAACAACAGTATGGGCCAGTCCATTGTGAGCTGTACAATATAACTTATATAAGGGGAGACAGGCAGCTGGCTTGCTCACCCCGTGTCCGTTGCATTTGCTCTGACACTCGTCGACGCCGAACAAAGACACATCCTGACACCGCTGGTTCCAACAGGCCTGAACCACAACATGGTTAGTAATACCAATCGTCATTTTAGATATGCATGTAAGCTTAGATAACACAGCAAACCTCCCTATTCCAAAGGGTCAAATGACCCGTTCCACAAAAACAGAAGTATTTTGCATTGTATTTCTATAGTTGAGGAGATGCCCACCTTGCCAAGACCACACGCGGTGCCCTGTGCCACCATGGCAGGGTCTGAGACGTCGTCGCCAAGGTGGAAGTAGGTTCCCCGGCAGACAAAATCGCTGTAGTTAAATTTTACTTTGGTGGTCAGGATCTCAGCGCTGGTGCCTAGCAACGGACGGTCGTTGCCTCCCTGGCACTGGAGCCTCCCACAATGCACATCTCTGAAAAGTCAGACACAGTCAGAGCAACAGTCAGACATATGGAAGAAAAAGGACTGAATCAGGGCGGGACTACAAGAACTTACCAATAAAATATGCTAATTTGTAATCTGTTGCAAAACATTTTGCTACGATGTTCCTTAATGAACGTGGTACCTACTTGCTAGGGCAGGGGATGTAGGTTCCGTTCGCCATCTGGCCACAGTTTCCGTATTTGTTGCCCTGTTTGTTGACGGAGGAAAAGCAGACAGGCGGAGCGCTGGTGGAATCTGAAAAGAAAAGGGAGTTTAAACAATCCTAATTGTCTCAAAGATTCTACAGTAAAAGTGTCTGAACAACACTGCCTCCTGAGTTTATGAGCCATTCTTAATTCTCCATCTCTGCAACATATGGCATATGAAGATTTGATATGATGTAATAACTCCCCAAAACAGTTTCTTCAATCAAACACTAGTGGTGACATTATATATAGGAATCCTTTGTCCAGGGAAGTATTCTCTGTTGCTTTTAGAAGTTCCAGTTCCGCTGACCAGTCAGTCCAGAACTCTTGAGTTCAGATCTCTTGAGGTTCTACAGTACTTGGTAAAAGTACTGAAACAAGTCAAAATAACTAACCACTAGCTCCCCACAGTGGTATCAATCCCAATGTTATTGGGTCCAGAACATCTGACCAATAGTGTAACTCACTAGGTCCCCACAACATCTGGCACTGTGTGTTGAGGCTGGCRCAGACACCGCTGTAGCAGTAGGAGGAGCCTTCCTCGCAGGGCTCGCCGTTCTGCAGGAACACGTTGGGGGGGCAGTAGGGAGAGGTACCGGTGCAGTGCTCTGGGAGGTCACACTCCCCCAGGGGCTGCCGACACATCCATCCACCTGTACGCAGCTGGTCAGACAGAGAAAATAGACAGTAGATCAGTAAAGGGGTTTATGATTTGGACCTTTGTTCAGCTTCTTGTGATAGATCATGTAATAGTTTAGTTCATTAGGATCACTATTAGCTATTGCACATGCAGAAACTACTCTTCCTGGTGTCCACATAAAACATACGTGACAAAATATAGAACCGTAATAGACAAGAACATAACAATCAGAGTTATAACATATATAATTATAGTTATAATAAATATGAGACTAATGATCTAAGCTGATTTAAAATGTAGGTGTTCAGTAGCGTGTTCAGTGATGGGGTTGAATGAGTGACTGTCAGTAAGAGTCCAGTGAAGGAGACAGAGGGAGAGAGGCTTGCCCACCCTGCAGTTGTCACAACAGATGCCATCGGAGGAACACTGGGCCCCAGGAACCAGTTTACAGGTGGTGGCGTTGCAGCAGGGATCGTTACACTCCTGGACATCCAGAGAGACAGAGACACTTAATAATTCATCCTAAACCCTAAGTTAGGGGTCTTCAACCTTTTCTTTCGCAGAGATCCCCTTCCAGGCAAACTGGCGACGCTGGGACCCCCATCATACGTTAGTAATATAAACATTGAAATAACAAAATAAAATGTGTAATTTATATATATATTTTTGTGGGCCCCCTGATTGAATACCCCTGACTTAAATCATAAAGTCTGTTAATTGAATTATCGTCTATGGTGGCAGGTTGGTGATGAATCTTGTCATTGGGATGAATCTTGTCCAGGAGGCAGCTCTGCACAGTGGTCAGTAGCTGGCACATCCACAAAGTCATAAAATCAGATTTTAAACCTAACCCGAACCTTAACCCTAACCACACTGCTAACCTTATGCCTAACCTTAAATTAAGACCAAAAAGCACATTTTTGTTTTCATTAATTTTGTATGATATAGACAATTTTGACTTAACAGCTGGCCCATCTAGAGAAAACTGCTCAGTGCTGCTTCCAGGGCAAGATTCATCCAAATAAACTTCAACCTGCATCTATGGTGAGCTATGCTGTCCTCCCTAAAAATATCAAATTTACTGTCCAACATACATCCAGCAGGCCGCAGTCACACTCCTCTCCATTCTCCACGTAGAGGTTTCCACAGCGTGGCCCCCCCAGCAGTTTCTCAGGCTGGGGCACGTTGAAGAGGCACATCCCACCACCATGGAGCAGGCTGAGGGACAGGTCTCTGGCACTGCAGCTGCTGAACAGCTGGCCTGGCATGAACCTGGAACAGAGGTGCAAAGAGAACAAGACATTTAGTGGATGCTCTTATCCAGAGCTTCTTACAAGTGCATTAAAATGAAGTGCCTAATAATTAACATAATACAAGGCAAGTGAGGATCACAGCTGCACATAACTGACCCTTTGTTTTGTATCATTGACTTTGCATGGCCTGGTGCTTCTGTAATGCACGTCAAACCTCGCCCACCATAGCCCCCTAGCCCCTCACCCAGTAGATGGCTCCATGATGCAGCCTCCCAGGCGTGGTTCATTCTGACACTGGCAGCGCCGGTCGGCCGTGTCATGATTCATGCCCAGATTGTGCCCGAGCTCATGGGCAATGGTGGACGCCACCCCCAGTACACTGACCAGGTGATCCTGCACACAGAGAGGGAGAGGGAGACACACAGAGTCAGTCAACTACCAGACTCATACTGTCACCGTGGGGCAGTTACCCCTCTACTCCACTGATAAACCTAACTGAAGCTAACTAACTCACCACATTGACCCCTCCTGACCGGTCCTTGGAGCACATGGAAGACTGAGATGCCATTCCCACTGTAGTTCCATCAAATGACTCCCCCCTGGAACAGATCAAACACAAACAGTTATAGTTAGTCTATTTTCACAAAGAGGTCATCCACTGGTATATTCATGTATTTGGGATAGCTCTGCTTCCATAATGTACAGGTGTGAGAAAGGCACCGATAACCTTCAACCAAGTCCATTTAACTACTCACATAATGAGCTGAGCATTGTCGTGGCGCAGGCGGGGCAGCAGCTCYCTGGTGCGCCACTCCAGGAAGCGGTTGAGGGTGTCTGAAGGACTCTTGTCAACCTGGATCTTATCCTGGTCACTCCAGATCTCCASCCCAGTTAGAGCCACACGCACACTCAGCGGCCGGTAGAACTAGAGAGGGGTAGATGAGAACCACCATGACAAACCAATGAAAATATACAGTTTATTAGGTACACCCATCTAGTACCGGGTCGGATATCCCTTTGGCTCCAGAACAGCCTGAATTCTTTGGGGCATGGAAACATTGCTCAATTGGTATCAAGGGATCTAATGTGTGCCAGGAATACGTTCCCCACACTATTACACCACTGCCACCAGCCTGTACCGTTGTCACCAGGCAGGACGGTGCCATGGATTCATGCTGCCTACGCCAAATACTGACTCTGCCATCACCATGACACAACAGGAACCGGGTTAAGTTGGACCAGGCAATGTTTTTCCACTCCTCAATTGTCCAGTGTTGGTGATAGCGTGCCCACTGGAGACGCTTCTTCTTGCTTTTAGCTGATAGGAGTGGAACCAGGTGTTGTCGTCTGCTGTAATAGCACATCCATAAAAAGGACTGACGAGTTGTGTGTCAGATTCTTGTCCTTCTCCTTTGACCGCTCATCGAGCTGTTTTCGCCCACAGGACTGCCGCTGACTGGATGTTTTTTTGTTTGTCGCACTATTCTCTGTAAATCTTACACACTGTCGTGCGTGAAAAGCAGAGGAGGCCAGCCGTTTCTGAGATACTGGATCCAGCGAGCCTGGCACCAACAATCATACAACGCTCAAAGTCGCTAAGGTCACTCGTTTTGCCCATTTTAACATTCAATCGAACACTAACTGAATGCCTTGATGCCAGTCTGCCTGCTATATACAGCAAGCCACGTGACACACTGTCTGTAGGAGCGAACCATTTTCATGAACGGGATGCTGTACCTAATAAACTGGGTGTATATGGTTAATACTTAAGACATCCTCCAGCGATTTCTTTTACTTTTGAAAAGCAATATCCCAAGTATAAATACAGTAAAGTACACACACTAAAGGGTGAAAAATGTGTTTTTAGCTAAATAAATGTTTTTTTAGACACCTGCAAACTTCAAGGAGTAGGGCATTCAAGGAGTTGGTCTGTTGGGAATACGTGATATCGTCAGCCTCCCGCTTGCTTGAGGAACAATAGAGAAGCAGTAGATGACAGAAAAAGTAAGGCCCAACCCCCACTTGTGCCATGTCACGAATTACCTGGACCACTTATTGAGATGTGGCGTTTGTTAAGTAAATCAGGTGTTAAATGAGGTGAAAAGGAGACCACTTTAATATTAGGTTACATACCCAGTCTACTTGGTTGGCCACATCCAGCATTCGATAGATGATAGTCTTGTTGATTTTCTGGTAGTTAAGGTACTGTAAAAAAGAACAGTTATTGATTAGGACAATAGAGACAGAACATGATGGGATTGGTCTAAATGTACTGGGGTCTCTTCAAAGTGCAGCTATGTCAGTGCCTTGCTTACACTAAGGGGCATTGTCGTACATTAGCCTTATGGTACATTACCTCTTTGTGATCAGCTACAAGCACAAGCTCTATGTACTTGGTCTCTGAGAGAATGTCCCTTTTACTCTACAAAAAAAGCAAAGTGTAAACAAAAGACATTCGGGCCAATGTACAGTATGTTGTCGACAATTCAGGGAAGTCAGTATGGTATTTCCAGCAGTGGCGAAAACATTAGTAGTTCCAATCCCTAGATAAACATTTGATTGTGCTTCCAGCCCCTCTCACCCTGTGTGGGACTTGTGGTGGGATGTGGATGGGGGGTACAGGTGTATGGGACACCCCACAGCCCCCAACATTACCCCTCTCCAGAGGTCTGGTGGAATAAAGCAGGTGCATCCCCTCCTCCTCCCCTCCACTCTCCTCTGCCCCCTCCTCGTGGTCTTCCTCAGGCTGCAGCTCAAAGCTCAGGGTGGAGTTGATAGCCACCACACCCCTGAGGGAGAGGGGAATAAACAGGGACTCACTCAACAGGGAGTCAACAGGGGGAGAAAATGGTGTCCAAGTTCCAAGTAAATACAGTTACTTCAGGTGAGGACATTGTTCAAGGCTCTGCTAGCAACCAAATTACCTTTGCTACATAAACATGACCCTAAACCGAGTATATGGCCACATGGTCTGCCCACGTGAGTAAAGAGCTCTAAATAACTCCAACTCKAAATAAAGGTCAAGAGGATTTCCCATGGATTTCCGCCAAGTTCATTTGGATATCCCTAAAGTATCCAAGTCAGCGGAAGGGACCCCAGATTAAAACTGTCGCTTTCTCAAATCGGGTGATTAGTATGCTTGAGGAGGTCAGAGTTCTTTCTGATTAATCTGAATTGGATTAAAGCCACCTCACGGTCGATCATTCTGCCCCACTCACATAACCATGACGCTCACATAACCATGACGTTGTCCGTACTGAGGGCAAAGGTGAAGTGCCCTTAGTAAAGACTTCCCCTTTATAATAATAGGTTCACCATATAGTGCACCACAAAGGGAGTAACTGAGGAGGGCGATTAAGTGGGATAAGGCTGACTGAACCCAGTTTATATTACTTTACTGGTTTTAAATGCATGAACCATTACATAACAGATAATGAAATGCATATGCTTAAGATCATAAGGTAATGCGGGTAAACTTATTGAGCCGTTAGGCTCTATTTCTTAATGGAAAACCTAAAAGGCATGATTACATAGTATGAATTTGTTTGATCTCACTTCCATGGACACCATTCTCAAATCAAGAATGTTGACTGGGTACATCTACAGGGAACATTGTTCGCATGCTGTTGCTTTGCTTGTGAAGTCTTGTGAAAATGTACATTCCTTTGGATAGTGACAGAGGGGAAATTATCCTAATTTTGACAGGCTGCATACCATCCTGTAGTTTTGACAGAGAGTTAAAGTTGATATTATTACCTGAGTCCAGAGCAGGTACTGAGAGCCACCCTGGACTGTGGGAAGCCCCTCACTGAGCCGTGGTAGTAGCAGTGAGTCTAGGAGATAACAACCAGGGAGAGAGTAGTCAACATAATATAATGACGACGTTATTATCCAAGCTCATATGAACTAACTTGACGTTTTCATAACAACCCCTTTAACAATTCTACCTATAACAAATCAGAACATTTACAACACATTACTTACCACTGTGCTCTCCTCTAAAGAAACCCCAGTGCCATTAGGGAGGTAGTAGAAGATATTGGGAGGCTTGGGCAGGAGATCACTGCAGGGAGAGGACAGGGTTACTGTACATTCATTCAGACTACTTCCTCTGAAGATTTGTCTGAAGTCCGAATTTTTTAATTGCTAATGATAAACCCCTTTATGAAACTATGAAGTCTTAACTCAACAATGGCAAAGGTTGGGGCATTTCAGCATCACATCTCCCCATTCAAATAGCTAAGGCCTAATATTGAAATATATGTCATTTTCTGATATTTCAAAAGGGAGTATATTATGTTAGTGAGCTTACTGGTTTTTCTCCAGGTCCAAAAGATAGATGCTGCCTCCAAATTGAAGACCACACTGTAGCTTGTCTGGGTGACCGTTCTGTGAAAGGAAAAGAAACATACACCTGGTAATATGTACTGTGATTTTTATCCTCATAAGTCAGTGGATTTAACTAACAATTTAACTAACTGTAATGCAAAAACCCAGTTGGACACTTCCCCCTAACAACTGTTGTGCTAAAGGTGAACAAGGACTTTGTGTGGCCAAATTAACTCATCGTCCAACAAAAATGACTTTGTTTGCTATTGTTGTTATTGTAATCGCTCAATGTTCCAACATGGTGTATTCATGATTAGCATGTGATGGGTGTCTTAATGAGCGAATGCAGCCAAGAGCAGCTTGAAGTGGCAAACGGGRCAAAGGGACAATCTTCTTAGTGAAAGAACAGTAATAGCCAGTACCACCATGTGGTCTTTCCTATTAACCCTGCGAAGGTTAAAGGATTGAGGCTTAGGAAGTCCTGTATAGTTCATAAAGAACAGGTTATGTACACAATGACCTATATCCTTTAGAGGCTGATGGACAACATTTCAGATGCAGTAGACAGCTATGGAGCGCTCATCCTTTCTCCGCACTAAAGTTCCATTATTACRCAAYGCTCAGATTGGATAATACTATATACTTTGAATCMCTTCAGCCAATCAATACTCATCCCATCAAACCAGTCAGCGGACATGAAATGAGATGGTGCGATTAACGTTGTACTTTGTCTATGGCTGCAGCCGCCCCTGAGCACTATCTGTCAACTCGTACACCTACATGCTCTCTAAAATAGACCCAGTCTCTAAACGTGTGCAGCACCCAGTCCTTGATTGGCACWGGCACCTAAGCACAATACTAGAGCCCAAATGGGCTGAATCAGACTGTCAGCCAGGKTTACCCCTCATAGGCACTAAGGAYCAGGCTATAAATGGACTTCCTTTACCTGCTGCACATTTCTCTCACCAAACGCAAAGGCAGCGCAGCGGTGGATAAATTACGTCCTATCCCTCTTTTCATGTCCGTTTCCCCTGCGCTTCCATCTCATTACAGTCATTCCCCCCAGCGGGAACTAACCTGTCTCCCCTCAACACTGTCTCTCTTCCTGCCAATCAGTCGCTTTCTAGCGCGTTTAGCGGCTCCACCTTTGAAGACAGTGAGTAAGTGAAACCCTTCCTGTTGGTGCTTCCCTCCTTCCCCACCGCAGAGTGCTGCTTCCTCGCTTTCTCCTCTCCAGCTAACTGACAGGAATTGGCAGGCTTGGAAATGGGACTAGAACTAGGAGTACTGGCAGTAAGGTAATGGGTGGTGACAATATGCCAGAGAGGTCTGTTCAGTTCCAAGTAGCGGTTAGTGACTATGAGGAACCAAAAAGTCTACCTTCTCTGTGGACCGGCGAAATCATGCTGGATAATGTCATTGCCGGGTACCCAAATCCAACAACAACTTACACCCAATTCACTCAGAAGTATTCTACTGTCCACAGTCCCAGAAATATTGTAACATCATCATGGTTCATATGAAACAACTGTGTCCCTTTACCATAGGCTCTAAGAGGCTATTAGTAATAACATAACATTTCACACTGGAACCCAGTCATTGGATATGTACAAAATATAACTGGTTCCACATCCAAGAATATCATAATCCAAGAAGAATCCCAGAAGTAGATGCTAATAATTGAGGTGGATTTCCAATACATTTGAATGAAAACATAACTCTGGTCTGTTTCCAGTTTCTATAGTCTTTATTATAATCAGAGGGCTTTGGTGAGGTCATTCACCACAGTATGTAAGGAGAGTGTGACTGASTTATGTTGGGTGGGTCTGTGTTTTTGTTCTGCCAGGGCAAGAGTCCAATGGGTAACCAACAAAGACTCCARGCACAATGGTGGAGATCTGGCTACAAACTACAAGGCAAAAAACAAACTAGAGTAATGTCAGTTATGCAACCAAAGAGAAGAAAGAATAAGGGAGAGAAAGAGATGGGAAGACATACAGTACATGTACACACTCAAACATCTGCAGCTTTTGGCAAACTGCCTTGGATTGTGGTTTTGGGGTGAGAGGTCAGAGTAGAAACAGGGCTCCTTCCAGAGCACAGCAGAGCTACATCTGTTCAGGGCTCTAGTGGAGGATCACACCCAAATATCTGGAGCTCAGCCAAGAAACACCCGCCCTCTCCACACTTTGTTTGTCATTGCCTCACTTCTCCCTTTCTCACCCTCTCCCTCTTCTTTGAGCATTACAAATTCTCTTACATTTCTCTCCTTGTCTCTACCCTCTCTTCTCCCCCCCTCTTCCTCCTTCTGAATCCTTACCTCACACTTGCAACTGGTCTCTCGTTTCACTCTCACTGGCATTCCACTTTCACCTCTCTCTCACCTCTGTCATTCTTTATCCTATCGATAACCATGTCCACTCCATCTCTGCTGCCATTACCTCTCCTTCCACCACTCTCTCTACCTTCACCCTCTCCTCCTCTTATTTACCCCCTCTCCTTCAGTGAGGTAAATGTCCCAGGCCGTGACCTCCTGCTAGTAACAAGATGAGCTCACCGCCACATGAATGCTGGGTGGGGTCCATTCAGACSCAGAGCTGCTTGTGACCCACAGCAGAAGAAATAAACCAGGGAGGAGGAGAGGGGACAAGGGGCGGAGGGGGTGTAACGGAGGAAGGGAGGGACAGGGCGAGTCGTGATTCCTCTCCAGCTCTTTCAGCTCAACGAAAGAGTGCGAGGGAGGGAAATACAATCAGTCAGCTCCTGGGATGTCTGTCTTCCTCAGTCCCTGTAGTGCTTCTCTGTTATTTAGTCTGACCCAGAGCAGCCCTGGATCCTGTTTATGGATCAAGTCTGGGCATGTGAATGGAGTGTGCCTGTCCACTATCTGGGGGAAATCTCTGGGTTAGTTCATGTACCCCTTTGCATTACAATAACAGCCAAGTTAATTAATGTACAATGGGCAACATGAGGTAGAGGAGTGTCGCATTCAACTCCAGTCCCAAAGGGAATGTGGTGTTTGCTGGCTCTTCTCCCCTTCCCTAGCACTTGACTGATATCGATGAACCAGAGAGGCAACACGTCCACGCCCTGGCTGCACGCCTTACACATCAGAGTTCCGTGTGTGTGTGTGTGTGTGTGTGTGTGTGTGTGTGTGTGTGTGTGTGTGTGTGTGTGTGTGTGTGTGTGTGTGTGTGTGTGTAAAAAGGGTTATCTGCAATCTGATAACATGTCATACATGTCTGTATTTTCTTCTTAAAACATTTATTTCCAACATCAATGTGGCAACTGTCTGAAAGTTTGTTTGACAAAGTAGATCTATTCATGGTTCAACGTTGACAGAAGCTATTCAGGTCAAGTCAAGTCCTCTCCCAAGAGGACACAAGTCACCTGCTCCACCATAAGAAATTAAACTAACACTGTGGTGACTGGCATGTTTTCTTCTTTAATATCTCACTCACGTATAATCAATCTGAGATCCTAATTGGGCTGGGAGTTACACGCATTTCAACAAAAAGGAACTCGTAGTTCTTTTGAACTAACTAAAATAATAATCTGTATTTGTAGCATGGTAGTGATATGCAAAGAATATACACTCAGATCTTTTTGCCTCGAGAGAACATTTACAATCATCTTATCTATAGCTAATCATGCTTTGCTAGACAAATAAAAGATCTACATTTAACGTGATGAAGTTGCACACTATCATGGTGATTACATTCAAGTAAGTGCACTCAGTTTGAGTGGTGAATTTAAATACTTTTAATTAGTGTTATTTAGAGCACAAGTGGTGGCTCTAAGTTCCAATGTCACACTTGGCTCAGGTTGGAGTGATCTTTATCACTTGAATACCCTAGACTGGGAAATGGAGCGTTACAGGAATTACATTGCTCAGGGGATGGGTGGGTGTTGATGAGGGTGAACGGACAAAGTTTGTATAACAGACACACACAGGCACACCCCTCCCATATGGCACCATCCCCCACCTTCCTCTCATTTCTGACAAACAATCTAAAAACAGATCCCAGTTTCCATGGTTACACGTTGCATGTATTTTGACTGAGTATGTGAATCACTGGTGTTATGTTCATCAGTATGAGCAGTAGGCTGTGGGTGCAGTAACCTCATGACAAGTGAAAAACGGATACTCATTCATCAATGACTGCAGTGATTCAGAGGATAAACCACATAATAATGTAGGAATTAGGAGTGACTCTCCGCTGAGTCTTAGCCAATGAGGCCCACTCAACTGTGTTATTTGTATGACAGTGCAGTGCCCTGATGTGTTTTGAAACCAGTAAACAAACATCTGGGTGCCTGATGGAGACTGCTTTGCCAATGGGGTTCGACCTTTTGAAAGTCAACATTCCAATCCAGTAGCTGTCTTAAAAAGCGATGTGCAAAAATGTAGCCCTGTCATGCTCTTATTCTCTACTTTCCTCTGTGTGTGTGTGTGTGTGTGTGTGTGTGTGTGTGTGTGTGTGTGTGTGTGTGTGTGTGGAAAGGAGGGGGTCTGCTGTCTGGCTTCCTTTTTTGTGCTAATATAATAGAGGAAGGAAGTAGGCACCTTGACATATTTTACAGGGAGCTTCCTGAATAAAAACTATGATCTGAAGAAGGTGGGGGGGACTGGGGCACTTTAAGAGGACAAACACTTCCTGTGCAGCTGACAGGAGGTCTGAAATCATATCCTGAAGAATTCCCCCATATCACTCACTCCACCCAGAGAGGAGAACATCATAACACTGACAACCTTCGAATAGAAAAAAAATGTGAGCCGCACATTGCAATTGGAATAACCAGGTGTGGGTTTGATGTTAGTTTGAGATATAAAACTGCAGTTTAAAATTAGGAGTTCCTATGGGACCTGTAAAAATAGAATGGTTATAACCTCTGACACTATCTAAACAAAAATAAAGGCCACTTTATAAAAGTGCTCTGGGATCACTGAATGAAGAATGGTAACATGTACGCATGGAAATAGAAAGCAGGTAGTAGAAGTAGGACCAGAGTAATAGTGTGTATGTGTATGGCTCTGTGTAGAACGATACTCTCACACACACATTCTCTTGATGTCTGTAGTCTCACCTGCAAGGCCTCACTCAGACTTCTCTTGTGTCCGTCCACTACCACAAAGGGCCTGGTCCTCTCCAGTGGCTTGCCGTAACTACTACCATGGTGGTGCTCTGGACCTGGGGACAAGAGAGATGGGATTCATAGGAAAATATTGTCTTATGTCCCTTGAGGCGCTATATTCAGATTAATAAATATCAGTTTGATACTATAACATCAGCGGATGGAGAAACTATTTTGTTAATGCTAGTAGTGACCCTAAAATCTAAATGCTCAGCTAATGGCAACCTATTACCCAGCCCTAGTAGTCAGTGAACCTTCCCCATGGGGCAATGCTAATGCTAAGATAAAGTCAGCCATATCCCAGATGGATATCCCTTTGCAGTAAGGAAAAACTAATGTGGTATACAGGCTTAGGGTAGGAAATGCAGGAAACCTACAATTTTCATTAAATGGTTTCAATATGCCAGGAAAAAAGTTCAGCATCACAATCTTAACTAAGCATGTACAATTCAAGCTAATTGCACAAACCAATCAGTGATGCCAGATGTGCTTATAACAGCTCATGCTCTCTGTTTCTTAGCAGGCATATCTGCGACTCCTTTCTTCACACACACATTAAACAGACACAGCCGCATTAACTTCAGTACAATAGCCTACCTATGTACAGTTCAAGCAGAAGTTTACATAAACCTTAGCCAAATACATTTAAACTCAGTTTTTCACAATTCCTGACATTTAATCCTAGTAAAAATGTCCTGTCTTCAGTCAATTAGGATCACCACTTTATTTTAAGAATGTGAAATGTCAGAATAATAGTAGAGAGAATGATTTATTTCAGCTTTTATTTATTTCATCACATTCCAGTGGCTCAGAAGTTGACATACACTCCATTAGTATTTGGTACCATTGCCTTTAAATTGTTTAACTTGGTTCAAACGTGTTGGGTAGCCGTCCACAAGTTACCACAATAAATTGGGTGAATTTTGGCCCATTCCTCCTGGCAGAGCTGGTGTTTGACTGACTGTAGAATAGGCCTAAAATGTAATCGTTTTTGGTGAATTTGAGTGCCCAGACAGGGACTGAAATTACATTTTAATGACAGTTCCTTTGAAGTTGCCTATGCTAAATTAGGGTTACTACAAATACCTACTTATAAGTGAGGAGTGAGACGATACTGTTGTTGTATTCAAAGGAGACAGCTTCTCTTGTGGCTTCTCCATTCCTGTCTTATTTGAGTTCATATGACTTTCCGCCAGCAGATATTCCTGCAAATCGGCATCGTCCAGCAATCCTAAACGGTTACTAGGTAACGTATTTGATTGAGTACGCGAAATGTTACAGTCTCGAGTAGCACCAACGTTACCAGAGCTCGAGATAGAAACATTGTTGCGCAGTGACATTGGCTCGTGTCCATCAACTAATCAACGTAAAAAAGTGTAAAACAAGGCATTCAGAAACGGAGAAAGGTCACAGGTTCTGTTGGAGGCAACTATACGGCTACCTCAATTTGTCTACAGGGGCAAATGTCAAGCGAAAGTCCATGATAGCGATCCATAAATGCATGCGCAGAGCAGAAGTGTTGCTTGTGCCAGTCAATCGAACGTGTGACTTTATTTCAAGAGGCTTCATTCACCTGCGCCATTAGCCCACACCAGAAAGTCCTGTAACAGACCTCTAACCAAGCCCGACCCGCTGTCCGTGGCTGCCGTTATCGCAAGGTCATATTTCCAGTACCGTTACCTCACACACAGAGCTACTACAACATATGTCCATTCCGTAGCGGAGATGAGCCCACTGTGATCTCGGTAAACTCCCAAAGAAACTATTCAGAATATCGTAATTCCTGAAAGACAGACAGCTTCGCACATACAAGACTGAGTGCGTGTTTACAGCGATGGTGTAATCGCATTTCAACCCCGAACAGGGCGGGATTTTCGCCTGTGCTTTAACTCTTTACTGCCCGAATCTTTCTGCGGTCACATTTTAGACAGCCGCCGCGTATTCTAACTTGACAACATTTCTATATAGCAAATTCTAAAAATACAAAATCGATTTATAAAGTCCTACATTTTAAGGTAACTAAGTGTGACTAAATGATGCAATTGTTTACCTTACACACAGACATAGGCTATTTAATCTGATAATATCAAGTTATCCTATTGTCTGAACATCCCAAAGAATTAGCTGGATCTACAGTTTTGTCATTTGTCAGCATTGCTAAATAACAACTACAATCTGCTGAAAACTCTGGTGAAACAGATGCTATTGTTATGTCTAGTTGATTTGATTAATTAGTCACAGGAAATGCAACTATGGACAGGGATTCAAGGAATGAAACAATTTCCTTCAGAACAAAACTTTAAAGAAATGAGCCAAGATAAACATTTAACATTGTGTAATGATCAACTGTTTCATTCGGCAAGTTTGTTTTTTTGCTATTGAAAAAGATTAAGGACCAAAACTGTAATGGGCTAATATGCTAAATATCTTTACTGTGTCTGCATGTGATTTAGGTGGTCGCCCTAACATAGTACATGTCTGAACAGCTCTCTACTGGGTCCCAGTTACTAGTGGGACACAGGTGTAACAGATCCTGCCCAGGTCCCTCCAGCACTGGGCCAGTAGGTCACCTGGGACTGGGCACTTCACGCCCCGGTCACCCCTCTGCCTCTCCCCACACACAAGCACCACCGCAGCCTGCAGCCCAGTCTGGACAACACCTGAGCAGGAGAGAGTGGAGGTGAAGGGTAGAAAGAGAGCAGAAAAGTGGGAGGAATAGAGAGTGGGATGGGGAGAGTACCGTAGGTAGAAGGGGCAGTGTTAAATAACAGTACAATTCAATGAAATGACATATTTGCCCTAATTAGATTATTGGGGTCACAGGGCATGGAATGAAAAGCATTAGTGAAGTCAGAACAGAGGGTAAAACAACAGCATGTAAGACCGGATGGATAGAGAAGGGCCCAGGAAGGAGATGTGAGGGAGGCTGCATCCCAAAGAGTTTGTCTGTGTTTGTTTAGATTTGTCTTGGAGATCATTCCCGGAAAAGAGTAAGCCCATTTGACTTCAAAATTAAAGGCACTGTCATTCTGTTATGAGTTCATCAAGAGCCATCCATCAAACTAAATCAGGAAATAGAAGGGTTCAAAGACCTTTAGGAAAAAAAAGATGTTTAAACTCTGTTTAATGAGAGAGTAGTTAAATACACACAGTACGCACTGTTTTCTCTCCTGTTCCTAGCTGCATGAGTCGTGTCCGTTGCCTTTTTGTGTACGAGATCGCCTCTGGATCTGCAGGTTATAAAGGAACAGAGCGCGCCTCTTCTCCCGCTAACAGACAGGCAGCCACAGCAGAGGGTGGACAGACAGAGAGAAATGGGGCAGTCAGATAAATGACAATGAGCTAATATATTAGTGTGTAGAACAGTAGGGCACAGACAGGCAAGATATAGAAAAGTTTCTGTTGAATGAGATATTTGAATCACCCTGAACATGGGTACTAGACTTCACCACTGCTGTATGAACAGTAAATACTGTCCACCATGAGGATGCTTCTGGAGCGCTGAACTCCTAAGGCCAGTTGGATTAATCTGTGGGCTGCACACTTTCACCATGTTGCACTTCTCTCCCACATGCTGAATGTGCAGCAGCTTAATTTTGCTTGATTTGTGAAACTAATCCCCTTCAGAGAGCATAAGGGGAGGACTAATAACAGTAATGACACTTCAGCTGATTTAGTGCCAAGTGAAAACACACAGAGGGCAATCCTTCACTCAATCTACTACGCCAGTCTCTCCCCTCGCTGTAGTTTCTCTATAGGCGCTATCAGACTGGCATTTTGAACCCTTAGTCAACCCAGGCAGCATTTCAATTATGATCCTGGAATGGCAAAACACTTCTGGTTTTTGTTCCTACTTGATCTATCATTGCACTCACCTCATTTGGTGTCCCAGGTCTAAACCAGTCCCCGAACAGAGAAGAATGAAAACCAGAAGTGTATCGGACCTCAAGGGCCAGATTTCACACATGCATTTTCAACCCAGGCCAGAATTTTAAATGCTAAAAATGACTTTGAAACACTCTCCCTATTGTGGAAATGCCAGCATGAAAAATGTCTGTATCCCGCTTTCCCTCCATTAATCTCTTACCCCCTCTAATTCTTAGTTTCTCTGCATACAGTATACACTCCTTCGCCCCTCTCTGTGCAGTACTGTAGGTAGGGCTTCAGTATGAGCAGAATACGTAGTGTCTAATGCTATTACAATAAGCTGCTCTCAGGTAAGCACTGCTTTACTCGACACACACGAGCCAGTGCATTTCTTACAGGATTGGGGGAAAAGGGCCACATTCACTCTGTGTACACATTGTGCTAAAGCCCATTGAATAATAAACTGGGTGGTTCGAGCCCTGAATGCTGATTGGCTGACAAACCCGTATACCACGGGTATGACAAAACATTTATTTTTACTGCTCCAATTACGTTGGTAACCGGTTTATAATAGCAATAAGGCACCTCAGGCGTTTGTGATATATTGCCAAAATACCATGGTTAAGGGTTGTGCCTAAGAACAGCCCTTAGCCGTGGTATAATGGCCATATACCACACCCTCTTGTGCGTTATTGCTTAAATATACCTCAACCAGCAATAGTGCACAAGTTTGCATGAACAGTTATATCCATTACGTCTGGATTAGGCTAGGTTTCTTCTTTTAGTCACGTTTCTATATGCATGTTTATGGAGAATGTGCATCTTATAAGCCTAGAGTTTCCTGGACTTAATTTTGGTGTTCATCTGGAACAATTAAGGGATATTAGAACAAAAACAAGAATGTGCACAACTGGCCTTAATGAGGTAGCTCAGCTTAGCTGTTGAATTTCACACAAATAGTGTATGATGTAAATGAAGACCAAGCTTTCTCCTGAACAATGATTTGTTTTATTTCCATTTATACTCAGCAGTCGACCCAGTAGCTGCTCCAATTTCCGGGGATATATCCGTAAAATATCTATAAGAACTCTGGCGAAATCCACCCTTTGTGATATCCAGATCGATTGCAAATACTAACACTATAAGGAGCGCTTCTACTTTGTGCGACATTGTATTCTTTGTTTATTTGCAGGTCGCCTGACAGGACCCTACTGTTTGTTCAAACCTTCCCTGTGCCAATTCCACAAGGGATAAAAAAGGAGAGGAATAATAAATGTTAGTCTGCCTATTTAAAACATTACACAGCCTGGACCCAATGTCAACACGTCTATTTGCATGTTGTGTAGAGGCTCCCAGAGTTTTAATGGATGTTTTGATCACAGTGGGTGTCGTCACTGTGATCAAATGTCTTGATACATTATAATGATAATGTCTTGATACATTATATTATGACCTTAGAAAAATATATTTTTTATTACTATACTGAACAAAAATATAAATGCAACCTGTAAAGTGTTGGTCCCATGTTTCATGAGCTGAAATAAAAGATCCCTGAAATTTTCCATACACACACAAAGGTGATTTCTCTTAAATGGAACACAAATTTGTTTACATCCCTGGTAGTGAGCATTTCTCCTTTGACAAGATAATCCATCCACCTGACAGGTCTGGCATATTAAGAAGCTGATTGAACAGCATGATCATTACACATGTGCACCTTATGCTGGGGACAATAAAAGGCCACTCTAAAATATGCAGTTTTGTCACAACACAATGCCTCAGATGTCTCAGGTTGAGGGAGCATACAATTGAAATGATAACTGCAGGAATGTCCCCCAGAGCTGTTGCTAGAATATTGAATCTTTATTTCTCTACCATAAGCCGTCTCCAACATCGTTTTAGAGAATTTGGCAGTACGTCCAACTGGCCTCACAACTGCAGACCACATGTAACCATGCCAGCCCTGGACAACCACATCCAGCTTCTTCACCTGCAGGATCGTCTGAGGGGGTGCTGACGAGTATTTCTGTCTGCAATAAAGCCCTTTTGTGGAGAAAAACTCATTCTGATTAGCTGAGACTGGCTATGCCCTCCCAGGCCCACACATGTCTGCACCCTTGCCCAGTCATGTGAAATCCATAGATTAGGGCGTAATTTATATCAATTGACTGATTTCCTTATACGAACTGTAACTCAGTAAAATCTTTGACATTGTTGCATGTTACGTTTATATTTGTGTTCAGTAAATAAACTCAGCAAAAAAATTAACGTCCCTTTTTCAGGACCATCTTTCAAAGATAATTCGTAAAAATCCAAATAACTTCACAGATCTTCATTGTAAAGGATACTGTACTACAGTTTTCATTTTGCATATCTCCATTCCCTTCCCCCATATCCTGTTTTGTGCCACCCATAAGTAAGAAACCAACAGGCCTCCCGAGTGGCGGCCTGAGTACCACGAAAAAGGGGTGGGTAAAAATATCTATATCTATATCTAGATAGTGAGGATAAAAAAATATATATATATTTTTAAAGATGCCAATTATAGACTATAAACTCAGCAAAAAAGAAACATCCCTTTTTCAGGACCCTGTCTTTCAAAGATAATTCGTAAAAATCCAAATAACTTCACAGATCTTCACTATAAAGGGTTTAAACACTGTTTCCCATGCTTGTTCAATGAACCATAAACAATTAAAGAACATGCCCCTGTGGAACGGTCATTAAGACACTAACAGCTTACAGACAGTAGGCAATTAAGGTCACAGTTATGAAAACTTAGGACACTAAAGAGGCCTTTCTACTGACTGAAAAACACCAAAAGAAAGATGCCCAGGGTCCCTGCTCATCTGCATGACCGTGCCTTAGGCATGCTGCAAGGAGGCGTGAGGACTGCGGATGGGGCCAGGGCAATAAATTGCAATGTCCGTACTGTGAGACGCCTAAGACAGCGCTACAGGGAGACAGGACGAACAGCTGATCGTCCTCACAGTGGCAGACCACGTGTAACAACACCTGCACAGGATCGGTACATCCGAACATCACACCTGCGGGACAGGTACAGGATGGCAACAACAACTGCCCGGGTTACACCAGGAACGCACAATCCCTCCATCAGTGCTCAGACTGTCCGCAATAGGCTGAGACAGGCTGGACTGAGGGCTTGTAGACCTGTTGTAAGGCAGTTCCTCACCAGACATCACTGGCAACAACGTCGCCTATGGGCGCAAACACACCGTCGCTGGACCAGACCGGACTGGCAAAAAGTGCTCTTCACTGACGAGTCGCGGTTGTCTCACCAGGGGTGATGGTCGGATTTGCGTTTATCGTCGAAGGAATGAGCGTTACACCGAGGCCTGTACTCAGAAGCGGGATCGATTTGGAGGTGGAGGGTCCGTCATGGTCTGGGGCGGTGTGTCACAGCATCATTGGACTGAGCTTGTCATTGCAAGCAATCTCAACGCTGTGCGTTACAAGGAAGACATCCTCCTCCCTCATGTGGTACCCTTCCTGCAGGCTCATCCTGACATGACCCTCCAGCTTGACAATGCCACCAGCCATACTGCTCATTCTGTGCGATATTTCCTGCAAGACAAGAATGTCAGTGTTCTGCCATGGCCAACGAAGAGCCCGGATCTCAATCCCATTGAGCACGTCGGGGACCTGTTGGATCGGAGAGTGAGAGCTAGGGCCATTTCCCCCAGAAATGTCTGGGAACTTGCAGGTGCCTTGGTGGAAGAGCGGGGTAACATCTCACAGTAAGAACTGGCAAATCTGGTGCAGTCCATGAGGAGATGCACTGCAGTACTTAATGCAGCTGCTGGCCACACCAGATACTGACTGTTACTTTTGATTTTGCCCCCTCCCCCCCCCTTTTGTTCAGGGACACATTTTTCCATTTCTGTTAGTCACATGTCTGTGGAACTTGTTCAGTTTATGATGTCTCAGTTGTTGAATCTTGTTATGTTCATACAAATATTCACACATGTTAAGCTTGCTGAAAATAAACGCAGTTGACAGTGAGAGGACGCTTATTTTTTTTCTCCAGTTATATATATATATATATATATAGTTGAAGTCGGATGTTCACATAAACTTAGGTTGGAGTCATTAAAACTCGTTTTTCAACCACGCTACAAATTTCTTGCTAACAAACTATAGTTTTGGCAAGTCGGTTAGAACATCTACTTCGTGCATGACAAGTAATTTTTCCAACAATTGTTTACAGACAGATTATTTCACTTATAATTCACTGGATCACAATTCCAGTGGGTCAGATGTTTACATGCACTAAGTTGACTGTGCCTTTAAACAACTTGGAAAATTCCAGAAAATGATGTCATGTATTTAGAAGCTTCTGATAGGCTAATTGACATAATTTGAGACAATTGGAGGCATACCTGTGGATGTTTTTGAACGCCTACCTTCAAACTCAGTGCCTCTTTGAAAAGAAATCAGCCAAGACAAATTGTGGACATCCACAAGTCTGGTTCATCCTTGGATATTGCTGCCAGTAAGATTGCACCTAAATCAACCATTTATCGGATCATCAAGAACTTCAAGGAGAGCAGTTCAATTGTTGTGAAGAAGGCTTCAGGGCGCCCAAGAAAGTCCAGCAAGCGACAGGACCGTCTCCTGAAGTTGATTCAGCTTCGTGGAAATTAATATTTGTGTCATTCTCAAAACTTTTGGCCACGACTGTATATCATCCCACTTGACTAAAACACCTGAGCTACCAATGAAGTTGAACCCCTACCTCTCATGATGTCACAGAGGAAGTGGAATCTCATGGACACACACAGGATGTGGTTGATAACTGGGGCTTTGATGGCATCCATGCAGTCCTGCCACTTGACCTCAAACCACTCCCGACAGCACTCTATCCCCTGCTCCACCACATCTGTCCCATAATGCAGAAAAACAGACGGTGAGTAATGTCAGTACATTCACAACTAATTATCTACCAATAACAACCAACTTCAATCTGCTGAATAGGTTTTTAAACGCAAACCAATACTCAGTCACATTGCATCATCGTCTTTGCTGCATACAAATCCTGGGTGCTGTTGCCAGCAAAACAGGGCCCTGTTCCATAGCCATACCTCCCCATGACCTCATATCTGATGCTCTGAAACTTCCTGCTCACACTCTTAGCCTCCTCCTGGAACTCCCCATTTATCCTCCTGACCCAGTAATGACATGAAGGAAACGTTGGGGCATATCCTTGAAATATCAGTCGATAATGTGACACAAACCTACTGAACTAATACAATAGTGAACTGTATCGCCCTAGTGGATACTCAGACTGCTGTCAGGGCATATCTGCCAGTTATGACTAGCATTAGTGACTTTTCGTAGCAGGTTTGGAGAACTTACGCAGCACGTTAGGATAATTATCGTGGCAGATTATGATAATTAGGTTTAGGAAAAGGGTTAGGGTTAGCCAAAATTCACATCGCAAATATATCTAGCTAGAACCAGGCCTGCCCTGAGAACAGTCTTGGTTTCCACTAATGCTATTCTGGCAATAGTGATCCACTGAACATGATAATGTGCAACTTACCACAATACCCTGCACCACCTCCATGAAGGGCTCCATCATCACCCTCCACATGACCTTGCTGTGTTTGATCTGGAGTTCAATGTTGAACTCCATAGAGAAGGCCACATCCTGGACATTACGGTGGATGTGCCTGACAGGATGAGAGAACAGGGTGATCAGAGGATTGCCGGTTTGCACCACAGCGATGCCATACTGCAAGCAAACTATTTGGCAAGTATCAAGGCAATACATTTTTTCCAGAGCTATTTTCAGTTACCCCTATACAGGCCGTAGAGGACAAACAGCATGAGGTACGTACTGCCACGGTAGCTGAGCATGCTGGGAAAGATCAGAGGACCGAGCAGCGACAGTAGGAGGAAAATGCCCCACCCAGAATACATACAGCTGAAAAATACACACAGAGCATGACTAATATGTTTCCAATTTGTTTACTTTACTGATTGACTCCAAACAGTGTTCAATTGCAGTACCACAATCTACTCACCAACAAAAGCATATCCTGCTAAGAGCCTGTTTACAGTGGGCATTGTGACATTGTGGAAGAGACCCAGAAATAAACCTGGAGGGAAGAATTCACAATGAGTTGGCCAAATTATAATAATAATTATTATTATTATACCATATAATGCTCCCAGGAAGAAATGAGCAACTGGGAACTCCTGTGACTGACTAAAGAGGAACCTTTGGGCAAAATCTGTCAGAACCAACTACTGAACCTCTCCAAGGCTGTGACAAAACACACACACACGGTAAGTATAGTACATTGAAGTTGTCTATGTCTATCAAATTGATCCTCAGTAGCACAAACACCAAGTCATTTTCTGGAATCTACTAACTGGAATGTGGTGCTTTTTTTGAGTCTTCTGAGTTCACTCAATTTAACCATCGTCACTGCCATTAAATAATTTTGAATCCACTCGTTTATAAGCAGGAAAAGGGAATAATTCCAGAAGAAAGAAGAATAACTCCATCTTGGTGACCTCAATGCAACTTAGTTCTGTGGAGGCCTGCAACAATAACAATTTCCTAGTGACAGAATTAGAAATAAGAAAACTGATCTTATGTCTATGGGAACAGCATAGCATACATGATCTTCGGCAAAGGTCCGTGCAAAGTGACCAAGCTGCGATGGAGCGTTTGAGGGGGGTCCTCAAGCGGTAAGGAAATACATTGACATTATTGAGATGCATAGGCTTACTACATAATGTTGTCATTGGTGGGTGAGTTTAGCCTAAATATCTAACCTTTTTGACAAGATTCCCAAGGCGTCGCCCACGAAGCAAGACCAAACCTTTCCGTGATCCTCGTCTCAGTGGGCTCGTGCAGAGTTTGGGTGGGTTTTTGTTTGGCCTATTCCTCGCCCCTGTGTACGGAATGACTACACTGTTCGTACAGAACCAAGGACTGTGGTATTGCGTGTATACCACGATCGCCATAGCTTTCCTCTCAGCATTTGGCACGGCCTCTCCATCCGCGTGCGAGCGAATGTTGTGCTCATGATGCCAATGCTGTGTTCAAGTGAGTAGCCTACATATGAAGATTGTTTTAACCATACCACAAAAAAATTGTATATGTGCTGTGAGTTGAAATGCACCCAGTTACACAGTCAAATCAACACTTTGGCAACATTTAGACAGATAGTCCAATTCTGATCTTTTTAAACCCACTATTTTGTCTTTTTACTAATCACATTAGCTCTGGAAAATATCTAATGTGATTTGTCAAAATACCAATTAGTGTGAAAAAATATCAGAATTGGGCTGCCTTTCTAAACGTAGCCTTTCAAACAGAGAGAGACAAACGGGATTGATGCAAACTGGATATATTGTTTCCCAGGCTGGTGAAGGCACTTGCAGTATAAGGGAAAGACCACCATTTTGTACAAAACAGGTGGAGGTGCGTCCATGTCATAGCCTACCTGCAATCAATTAGAGCACACAAACAATTAATTCAAACGGACCAATAAGCTCAGTTCCAAAATCACATGGTTACCATGGTATTATGATACTTAGGATTTGTCTTCCACAGATTGTTTGTTTACATTTCTTCCATTGTGGCTAGATGGAGAAGGCCTACAGCTCAATCTAGTGGTAGGGTCGGGGACAACAATTGTTGACAACTAGCATTGTAGCTAAGCCTAACCCTAATCCTTTTCCTAACCTTAACCTCATTCTCCTAATGCATTACATTAATTCACATAACCTGCCATGTTAGTTATCTTAGCCTGCTATGTAAACATACCATCTGTGGCGACAAATCATCAGTATTACCACACTGGGAATGAACCTTTGTTTTGTTGTAGTACGCCAGAATACCCCACAGGCACCTCCAACCTGTTAACATTTTTCCCTGCTTTGAAAAGAAACATTTACTAAAAATAAAACACTACGTATGCTATCTTTCCTATAGGAGTTATGAGCAAGTGGCGACGCCTCCACGTTTACAAGTAGCTCACCCACTGGCTCAATCTCTTTAGGACAGTCAGTTTGGAGATGCCAGAAGGGCTGGTCCATATTCTTTCTAGTGGGCCTGTCTAACTTTTTTTGTGCAAAATTATCATGATCTGGCTTATAATGAGAGCCTCAAGGGGAAGAAAATGGGCCGTTGTGGGGGCCTCGAGGGGGGAGGGAAATGGGCTAGTGTTAGAAATGCCAGGACCGATTTCAGGTCACAGTCCGCCCCTGAGTTGACAAAAGCAGTGCAGAGGTGGAAGATGTGTAGGTAACTGCTGTTTGACTTGACAGGAAAATAAACTCAAGTTTTTAATCTTGGTGCTGAGCTAATGTGTTAATTAGTGCTAGCTAATTGCTGTAGACTATGGCATGTGATTGTTCTAGAATGGTATGTCCCTTATCGATGGGTGAATAAAGCTAAAGCAGCCAAGGTGATAATGGCTGGAGTTGTTTTTGCTTAGCCAAAGAACCCAACCAGACGTTCATTCAGGGGTTAAAGTTTTCCATTACTTCTGAGAGGTCGTTTTTTGAGTGTAGATCAGTGTAGATCCTCAATAATTTGAATATGGATTCATATGGATAATTTCAAATTCATTTATTTGAATAAATTAGGGCAGATGCAATGCGTCGCAGTTAAGCGAATTTTCAAAGCTATTTGTGATCCAGTTTGCTGATTTCCCATGGCGAGCCATCATGATTGGTTCTTGGCCCCCCCTTGGCCACCCCAGGAAAAACATCGGAGAAACGCCCCTGAGTGGAAGGAATGACCTACAATGCAATACTCAGTAGACCAACTTGTTCTGGGTACCACTAATGCACCTTTTTTTGAATTTCCTCACAGTGAAGGGCAAGAACTTCCTCCTGTTTCTCATCTTCTCCATCAAAGTTTTCCAGGGTGTTGGTCATGGGGCCCTGGACCAACACCCTGGAAAACTTTGACCGTGCAGCGGACAGCGTGGTGTGGGGCCGAACTTGCCATGAACCAGACCCAGCAGGTACGTCTGTGGGCCATGCTTATTCTAGCGCTGTCATTATTTGAAGACACTGTTAGTACAGTTATTGTATCTAACAATTTAACTCTCCAAATGAAGCCTTCCATTGATTTCTGTGCCCTCTGCCCCCTGTTACAGCTCGTTCCCTGAGAAACGTGTTACACTTCCTGGTCGGCATTGGCGAGATGTGTAATGACAAACTGGGCACCCCCTGTAAGAAATGTAACAAGCTGTTTTATGATGCCCGTGATGACTGCATGGAGCTCCTGTCTGCGTTCAACTTCCTTTGTCACATTGTGGATGGGTTCCGCCCCCTCTGTGGTCTAGCTCGAGGTTGGTTGACATGTTGTTCCATCATACAGTAGAATCACTATCCTCACTCACCCTTACTTCCATCAGCTGTCAGTAGTAGAGGAAGGGTAGCTGTTTGTCATAGTGTCAGATTAATAAATTATTGTCCACAGAGAAGCAGGTTCAATTCGCAAGAGTAGGAACCTGAAAGGCTTTAGCACATATACAGCTGTATCAATATAGCAAAGGAAATGTGAAAAGGACATCAATCACTGTGGAAGGTGTCTGTTGTTTAAAAATAAGAAAATCTATGGTAGTGTTATAATTAGGTTGTCATATCTGTATTGTCATTGTCGCAGTCTTCGCTCAATGTTTCTCTTATAGAGCCATTATGAAGGACAACTTTGTTAGGGCCTTGCCTCCTAACCATTACATATTTTATCTGAGACGTTTGTTCTCTGTTTTTAAGTCATTCTCAGCTAGCACATTTGGTTCCTTAGCAGTTTTGGGAATGTACGTTTTTGGTTTCCCATTGGTTGTGGGAATGAAGCCATAAGTTTACTTACCGTTAATTAAGGCTTTTGAAAAAGTTCTGAGAACAGAAGTGAAAATTTCACCTGTTCTGGGAACGTACATTTTCAGGTTGCAGGGAGGTTCTGAGGAAGTTTTCCTATGGTTTCCTGAGTTTTCCTGGGAGGTTTTATTAACAAATGGAAATTCTAGGTTATTTTAAGGTAATTCAATAACATTCTGAGAACATGTTTCAATAAGACTTAATAACACTGCTAGCTTAGGTTTACTGTTTTGAACTCCAAGCATAGATAGGACACATGGAAATGAATTTGCTTAGGCATTAATAATGCAAACACATTTGTTTTTTATTGTGGCATGGTGTCAGTGAGATTCAAACCTATGATATTCTGCTCTCTATCCATGGAATTAGTCCACTGCTCCATGAGGATGGAGCTAGCTAGCTAGTTTTTTAACTAATACAAAGCCATACATTTTTGTCAATTCAAACAGATTCTATTTCAAAGGAAACAAGCACTCATTAAGATCAGGTGTGGCCAGTTAGTGGGCATGGCCAACACACCTGAAAACACTTAACAAGACAGAGGATAGAGATAGCTTTGTTGATGCTGAGAATGGAAAGTTTATGTTCTTTAAACGTTAATGTTTTTATGGAAACTTTTCTTAACGTTCTGAGAACATTACTTTAAATAGAACCACGAGGAAACCTGCAAAAATGTTATGCTGAAGTACTGGAATTCCCATAGTAGAACTTAATTTCCTAACATTCTCTGAACATTCTGAGAAAATTCCTTTAAATAGAACCATGAGGAAACCTGCAGAAAACATTATGCTGAAGTTCTTGAATTCACATAGAAGAACGTTGTTTCTTAATGTTCTCTAAACATTCGGAGAACGTGACTTTAACTACAACCATTAGGAAACCTGTAGAAAACCTTCTGCTGAAGTATTGGAATTCCCACAGAAGAACATAGCTTCTTAATGTTCTCTTAACGTTCTGAGAACATTACTTTAATTATCATCAGAATCATGAGGAAAGCTGTAGAAAACATTATACTGAAATGACCACCGAAGAACATTGTTTCTTAACGTTCTCTGAACAATTTGAGAACATTACTTTAAATAGAACCATGAAGAAACCTATAGGAAATGTTATGGGAAGGTTGCATGCAAAATAACCATAGGTCAACCACGCTCTCACCAAGCTCTAAACAACATATGGTTCTCAGAACATTATGTGCTAGCTGGGTGGTCAGTAGTTTAAAATCTTTTGAAACTCAGTTAAAATGTAACCTTTTTTTGCACCCAAGCCTGTTTTTTCCGATTTTGGTGAAAAATTGCTGACTACAAATATGTTAGCTCATGGAAAAATATATCACCTATTGTTGTGAGGTTGACAATCAGTGTGGAGGTACAGCACAGCCCTCCTCTCTAGCTCTCTGGTAGCTCTGCGGTGCTCTGTGTTATTCTTAAGCCTAGGAGGGCAGGGTAACTTAGGATCCAAGGCCTAGTTAAAACCCTCCAGCCCCACACCGCCCTCAGGTTTCCTCTCACATTTCCCAGGAGGAGCGTGGCCGTGAGTCACCCTCCATCCCTCTACCTCCCCCTTCCATCCATCTGCCTCCCCTGTTTTCTTTTCAAATGAATTATTGTTTCATATCCACCGCTGCTCTCGGGCCAGCCAGGAGCCAGCCGGGCACTGGTGACTTTTTAATCCAAACATGACCCGAGGGCCAGAGACAGGAGGAAGAGAAAGAAAAGATGAAACGCACTTCCTGGCCTTTGGGAGATCTAGAATGCTGCTCTCAGCATAAAGTGAATGGTGGCATTTCACTTGCTAAACTATGAGTCATAAATCCTATATAATGCTGTCTTATAAACCTGACATGACACTTGGGTTTACTTTTAATGACCGTTCACAATGGTTTTATGAGACAATGAATACAGCCTGTGATGCAGAGATGCATTTGTCACGTAAATTAGCTAGAGGTTATGTCATTTGTAGGTATGAGGACAGTAATTATCAATACATTCCTCTCATGTCAGTTGGTCAGCTGTTTTGCATCATCCCTTCTTACATTGTTGGCCACATGAAGACAAAGATTGCTGCCCATAAGTAAAGTGCAGAGGTACAAAAACCTTGCCCTTGGAATAGAGAAGTAGTAGAAACTATTATAAGGTAGAACATTTTTCAATTGCATAACTCTACTGTAACTCCTTTTTGATGACCATTCTAAACAGTCACAAATGCACAGTGGCACATTCTTGAAGTGCCTCTTTGCTCTCTTCCAGCAACCATAGCAGCTTTCGAGAAGATGGAGTTTGAGTTCAACATATCGGCCTCTATGCACTTTGACATGAATGTGAACACCAGTCAGTCGCTGCAACAGGTGTCACAGGATATGATGGAGGAAGTGTCGGTGTAGCTGGGACGTTTCCAGGAAGTGATGGGGCTAATAGCCTACATAGGTCTCTTCCTTCTGCTGCTAATGTACCTACGGTGAGTCTATATTCATTCACATGGGTCATGCAAACAAGGTTTGACAAGGAGCGGTATACTCTATAGCAGGGTTTCCCCTGATTTTGGGAAACCCTGCTCTATACTCTGTGTGTGTGTGTGTGTTTTTAAAGGGCTGTCCTGTACAAACACAAGTACCTGCACCAGGATGACTTTGACAACACTTACATCACAGAGCAGTTTGAGGAGCTCAAGGAGAGATTGGCTAGAGAGGGAAAACCTCCTGTCTAACCGCTCAGCCAGAGAGAGGCCCGCACCTACATCAGACCATGTGAGTGGAGCAGGAAGAATGCACAGGAAAGAGGAGAAGAAAAGATAAATGGATTGTAGGGGGGAAGCAGTGTGGGTGTTGATAGAAAAGGTAGGGAGCGAAAGGATATAGAGAAATAAAAAAAATGACAGAGAACAACAACAACAAAAACATCTAGAAAGGTGAAACGAGAAAGTCAGTGTAACATTGATGTCATGGCAGTGAAAACACCCATCTAACCTAACCTCCCCTCCCACACACCCATCTCTGTCCTCTAGTCTCAGTGTACCTGACGACCAGGGAGCGGTGGACGGCTGCCCTCAGCGCAGTGTCCATTCTCAGGCACATAGCCATGGGATGCCTGGTGGTGGCACTGGACCTGGTGGTCTTCTGGATGTTTGACCTGGTGCACCACCAAGCCCAGGGGGACATCGTGGACAGAGGTGAGACAGTCCGGCTACAGGGAAATGGATGATGTCCAGGTCAATTCAGGTCAAGGTTATTTACTGTAATAAATACATTTAAATCTTACTAGCCACCCCACCCATCAGTGTACTCACAGGTGCATGGTTAAAAACAGGAATAGATGAGAGGTATAATATCTGCATTCGTTATTGCTTCCAAAAAGTATATTTACCTGAATGAAACCAGAAACACTGCTAACAAACCGAGTCTCAAAACATGTTTGTACAGCTATTTTGTTTGTACACATTTTGTTTGGGCTGTTATTTTGGACATAACAGTTTATTTTATGAGAGAAAGTGGTTGTTCCGTGTGATGAATAACCTTGCCTGGAACCTGAAGTCTATCAGTTTACTCCATTCTATTCAGTCCAATAAAGGAATTAAACTGGACATCAGTTTCCAATTAAATACTATAGTACAGATTATTCTAATGAAATTGTATATCAAACCATATTTGGAACAAACAACATCATCCAAGACATTGTGCTCTCTCTAGCACCCATCGTATTGGTAGTGGAAGTAAATGGCACAGGCAATGCCTCGGACATCTTCAAGGACATAGTAGCTGCCTTTGCCATTCTGCAGAAGGGCAGCATCACTGTTCTCAGCAAGAAGTGTCTGATGAAGCCTTCAGAGCCAGACCACTCAGGATACATGCTCATACGTAGGTAACACTTAGACTAGTAGTATTTAGTATTTACTAGGATCCCCAAGGACAAGGCAGCAGCTACTCTACCTGGGGTCCAAACAGGAATAAAACAATTACATGAAAACAAAACAACAGCCTACATTATAAATACAATACATTATTACACGTATTACAAATGTAGAATAGAACATTTACAATACTGAAATGAGGGGCTATGCACTCTATGGAAAATAATGAACGACGTGAAAGGTGTGTTCCACCAAGCCTTAGTGGAGTGGAACTGACCGTCCATGGAGTTACATTATTTTCCAGAGAATGCATAGAGCCACAAGTTGATTATCCCTTTTATACCATGGCTATAACTAGTTAATTTAACACATTTGGCACAATTCAGTCAGAGTTTCCTCTTGTTTGTGAGCAATAGCATAAATTATTTGTTTAACAGTGTTATCTGACAAAGGTATTGACGTGAGTTTCTGTGCCTCTGCCTCCCAACACGTTGTTTTCACCATATCAATTCCAGCCGGTAATATCAAAGTCTCTGCAATAGTGTATCGTTTCATAGCGTAGTGGGCCTAGCCATTCACCGTGGGAATGATTCAAGTGCAACGGTCAAGTGCGGCCTTTTCCCATGATCTAAGAGCGCTCTCTGGTTTAATAATTTATATATAAAGGTATATATTTAGATTTTGGGGGGATTTTGGAAATTCTCCCGCAACTCCATTTTCATATCAGGCCCCCGCATGGGGTCGCGAACCCTCGTTTGGAAACCGCTGGTTTGGGGAATGATTTGTACCAAGTACAATGCATTTAGGTTTTGATATATTTAGGACTAGCTTATTACTAGCCACCAATTCTAAAACTGACTTCAGATCTTTGTTTTGCAGTGATTTCACTTGCTGTGGTAGTTGACGTGTATAATGTTGAGTCATCAGCGTACATATACGCACTGGCTTTACTAAGGCTAGTGGTAGGATATTAGTAAAAATAGAAAAAAGTAAAGGGCCAAGACAGCTACCTTGAGGTATGCATAAATCTACTTGGTTTAAGTTAGAGAGACATCCATTAAATAACACCCTCTGCGTTCTGCTAGACAGGTAACACTCGATCTACAATATGGCAGAGGATGTAAACCCATAAAACATAGTCTGCTGCTGAAAAAACCTATGATCGATAATGTCAATAGCTGCACTGAAGTCTAACAAAACAGCTCCCACAATCTTCTTATTATCAATTTCTTTCAGCCAATCATCAGCCATTTGTGTCAGTGCCATACATGTTGAGTGCCCTTCCCTATAAGCGTGCTGAAAGTCAGCTGTTAATTTGTTTACTGTGAAATAGCATTGTATCTAGTCAAACACAATTTTTCCCCAAAAGTTTACTAAGGGTCGGTAGCAGGATTGGTTGGCTGTTTGAATTAGTAAAGGGTGCTTTGTTATTCTTAGGTAGCAGAATGACTTTTGCTTCCCTCCAGGTCTGAGTACACACACTTTCCTGTAGGCTTAGATTGAAGAGGTGGCAATATAGTCCACAACCATTTTACTGAGTTACAGTTCATATAAGGAAATCAGTCAATTGAAATAAATTCATTAGGCCCTAATCTATGGATTTCACATGACTGGGCAGGGGTGCAGCCATGGATGGGTCTGGGAGGGCATAGGCCCACCTATTTGGGAGCCAGGCCCACCCATTGGGGATCCAGGCCCAGCCAATCAAAATAAGTTTTTCCCCACAAAGGGGCTTTATTACAGGCAGAAATACTCCTCAGTTTCATTAGCTGTCCAGGTGACTGATCTCAGAAAATTCCGCAGGTGAAGAAGCCGGATGTGTAAGTTTTGGACAGGCGTGGTTACATGTGGTCTGCGGTTGTGAGGCCGGTTGGATGTACTGCCAAATTCTCTAAAACGACGTTGGAGGCGGCTTATGATAGAGAAATTAACATTAAATTCTCTGGCAACAGCTCTGGGGGACATTCCTGCAGTCAGCATTTCAATTGTATGCTCCCTCAACTTGAGACATCTGTGGCATTGTGTTGTGACAAAACTGGACATTTTAGTGGCCTGTTGTGCCCAGCACAAGATGCACCTGTGTAATGATCATGCTGTTTAATCAGCTTCTTGATATGCCACACCTGTCAGGTGGATGGATTATCTTGGCAGAGGAGAAATGGACACTAGCTGGGATGTTAACACATTTGTGCATAAAATGTGAGAGAAATAAGCTTTTTGTGTGTTTGGAAAATGTCTTAGATCTTTTGTTTCAGCTCATTAAACATGGCACAAACATTTTACATTTTGTGTTTATATTTTTGTTCAGTAAATGTATTTTTTTGTGGACTTTTAACATTAAAATATCTGGTAGAACTTGCCCCTAAGATTAACATGCAGGTAACTGCCAAAATAATGGAAACACTTGAGTAAATGGGGGATACAAAGTATATTGAAAGCAGATGCTTCCACACAGGTGTGGCTCCTGAGTTAATTAAGCAATTAACATCCCATCATGCTTAGGGTGATGTATAAAATTATTTGGGCCATTATTTTTGCTACCATGGCTATGCTCCCATAGGATGACAATGCTCCTATCCACAGGTGGTCACTGAATGTTTTGATGATCATGAAAACAATGTTAACCATATGCCATGGACTTCTCAGTTTTTTATTTTTTTATTTCACCTTTATTTAACCAGGTAGGCTAGTTGAGAACAAGTGTCTCCATTTGCAACTGCGACCTGGCCAAGATAAAGCATAGCAGTGTGAACAAACAACACAGAGTTACACATGGAGTAAACAATAAACAAGTCAATAACATGGTAGAAAAAAAGAATCTATATACAATGTGTGCAAAAGGCATGAGGGTAGCAATAAATCGAATAATTACAATTTAGCAGATTAACACTGGAGTGATAAATCATCAGATGATCATGTGCAAGAAGAGATACCGTGTGTGCAAAAGAGCAGAAAAGTAAATAAATAAAAGCAGTATGGGGGTGAGGTAGGTAAATTGGGTGGGTAGTTTACAGATGGACTATGTACAGCTGCAGCGATCGGTTAGCTGCTCGGATAGCAGATTTTTAAAGTTGTTGAGGGAGATAAAATCTCCAACTTCAGAGATTTTTGCAATTCGTCCAGTCGCAGGCAGCAGAGAACTGGAAGGAAAGGCGTCCAAATGAGGTTTTGGCTTTAGGATGATCAGTGAGATACACCTGCTGGAGCGCGCTGTGCGGGTGGGTGTAGCCATCTGACCAGTGAACTGAGATAGGCGGCACTTTACCTAGCATAGCCTTGTAGATGACCTGGAGCCAGTGGGTCTGACGACGAACATGTAGCGAGGGCCAGCCACTAGGGCATACAGGTCCAGTGAGTGGTGGGCGTTATAGGTGCTTTAGTAACAAAACGAATGGCACTGAATAAACTGCATCCAGTTTGCTGAGTAGAGTATTGGAAGCTATTTTGTAGATGACATCGCCGAAGTCGAGGATCGTAGGATAGTCAGTTTTACTAGGGTAAGTTTGGCGGCGTGAGTGAAGGAGGCTTTTTGCGGAATAGAAAGCCGATTCTTGATTTGATTTTGGATTGGAGATGTTTGATATGAGTCTGGAAGGAGTTTGCAGTCTAGCCAGACACCTAGGTACTTATAGATGCCAATATCATAGGTCAGGTACGTAGCAGGGTGTGATGCTAGTCGGGCGTGCGGGTGCAGGCAGGAACGGTTGAAAAGCATGCATTTGGTTTACTAGCGTTTAAGAGCAGTTGGAGGCCACGGAAGGAGTGTTGTATGGCATTGAAGCTCGTTTGGAGGTTAGATAGCACAGTGTCCAAGGAAGGGCCGGAAGATATAGAATGTGTCGTCTGCGTAGAGGTGGATCAGGAATCGCCCGCAGCAAGAGCAACATCATGATGTATACAGAGAAAAGAGTCGGCCCGAGAATTGAACCCTGTGGTACCCCCATAGAGACTGCCAGAGAGACGGACAACATGCCCTCCGATTTGACACACTGAACTCTGTCTGCAAGTAGTTTGTGAACCAGGCAAGGCAGTCATTAGAAAAACCGAGGCTACTGAGTCTGCGATAAGAATATGGTGATTGACAGAGTCGAAAGCCTTGGCCAGGTCGATGAAGACGCGCACAGTAATGTCTTTTATCGATGGCGGTTATGATATCGTTTAGTACCTTGAGCGTGGCTGAGGTGCACCCGTGACCGGCTCGGAAACCGGATTGCACAGCGGAGAAGGTACGGTGGGATTCGAGATGGTCAGTGATCTGTTTGTTGACTTGGCTTTCGAAGACCTTAGATAGGCAGGGCAGGATGGATATAGGTCTGTAACAGTTTGGGTCCAGGGTGTCTCCCCCTTTGAAGAGGGGGATGACGCGGCAGCTTTCCAATCCTTGGGATCTCAGATGATACGAAGGAGAGGTTGAACAGGCTGGTAATAGGGGGTGCGACAATGGCGGCGGACAGTTTCAGAAATAGGGGGTCCAGATTGTCAAGCCCAGCTGATTTGTATGGGTCCAGGTTTTCCAGCTCTTTCAGAACATCTGCTATCTGGATATGGGTAAAGAGAAGCTGGGGAGGCTTGGCGAGTAGCAGCGGGGGGCGGGGCTGTTGGCCAAGGTTGGAGTCGCCAGGAGGAAGGCATGCCAGCCATTAGAAATGTTTGTTGAAGTTTTCGATTATCACGGACTTATCAGTGGTGACCGTGTTACCTAGCCTCAGTGCAGTGGGCAGCTGGGAGGAGGTGCCTCTGTTTTCCATGGACTTTACAGTATCCCAGAACTTTTTGGAGTTAGAGCTACAGGATGCAAATTTCTGCTTGAAAAAAGCTGGCCTTTGCTTTCCTGACTGACTGCGTGTATTGGTTCCTGACTTCCTGAACAGTTGCATATCGCGGGGCTCTTCGATGCTATTGCAGTTCGCCACAGGATGTTTTTGTGCTGGTCGAGGGCAGTCAGGTCTGGAGTGAACCAAGGCTATATCTGTTCTTGGTTCTGCATTTTTTGAACGAGCATGCTTGTCTAATATGGTGAGGAAGTAACTTTTAAAGAATGACCAGGCATCCTCAACTGACGGGATGAGGTCAAATCCTTCCAGCGGTACCCGGGCCAGGCGATTAGAAAGGCCTGCTCGCAGAAAGTGTTTTAGGGAGCGTTTGACAGTGATGAGGGGTGGTCGTTTGACCGCGGACCCGTGGCGGATACAGGCAATGAGCAGTGATCGCTGAGATCTTGATTGAAGACAGCAGAGGTGTATTTGGAGGCAGGTTGGTCAGGATAAGTCTATTAGGTGCCCATGTTTACGGATTTAGGGTTGTACCTGTGGGTTCCTTGATGATTTGTGTGAGATTGAGGGCATCAAGCTTGGATTGTAGGACTGCGCGGGTGTTAAGCATATCCCAGTTAGGTCACCTAACAGAACAAACTCTGAAGCTAGATGGGAGCGATCAATTCACAGATGGTGTCCAGGGCACAGCTGGGAGCTGAGAGGGGTCGGTAGCAGAGCGCAACAGTGAGAGACTTATTTCTGGAGAGATTAATTTTTAAAATTAGAAGTTCGAACTGTTTGGGCATAGACCTGGAAAGTATGACGAAACTTTGCAGGCTATCTCTGCAGTAGATTGCAACTCCTCCCCCTTGCAGCTATTCATTTGACGGAAAGTGTTATAGTTGGGTATGGAAATCCCAGAATTTTTGGTGCCTTCCTAAGCCAGGATTCGACACGGCAAGGACATCAGCGGTTGGCAGAGTGTGCTATAAGCGGTGAGTAAGGCAAACTTAGGAGGAGGCTTCTGATGTTGACATGCATGAGGCCAAGGCTTTTTCGATCACAGAAGTCAACAAATGAGGTGGACTGGGACATGCAGGGCCTGGGTTACCTCCACATCACCCGAGGAACAGAGGAGTAGTAGGATGAGGGTGCGGCTAAAGGCTATCAAAACTGGTCGCTCCTAGAGCATTGTGACAAAGAATAAAAGGAGCAGATTAGGCGTGGTCGAATAGATTCTGGCATAATGTGCAGACAGGGTATGGTGGGGCACGGGTACAGCCGAGGCAAGCCCAGGCACTGGGTGATGATAAGAGAGTTGTATCTCTGGACATGCTGGTCTCAATGGTGAGGTCACCGCATGTGTGGGGGGTGGACAAAGAGAGGTATCAGAGGTACGGAGAGTGGAACTAGCGGTCCATTGCAAAACCAAAACAATGATAATGATAACTAGCCTGAACAACAGTATGCAAGGCATATTGATATTTGAGAGAGACATACAATAAGCATAAAGTGATTGCAGGTCTTGATTGGAGAGCTAGCTAAAACAACAGGTAAGATAACAGCAGCAATAACAGGGTGCTAGTCTAACACAGCAACAACAGGTAAAAATGGCGACGACTAGGCAGAGAGAGGTCGGATTAACTACACACAGATCCTGAGTTAAGCACAGAGCCGACAGAATAAAACACAAATAAACAAGAATGGAGTACGTGAATTAATGGACAGTCAAGCAGCATCAGCTATGTAGCACATTGATCATAGTGTCCAGGGGGCAGCCGTAGATGGAGCAGGGAGGCCTCCACTAACACTAGCACGCGGCGTTTAAAGTTAGTAGCCCGGGGGGTGTCTGCTCAGACGGAGCGGGGTCTGCTCAGACGGTCGTGTCGACAGAGAATCCAAGCCGATGCGATGGCGAAAGAGAGGTTGTGAATTGTAGAATTGTTTCTAACTGGTGTCTAGCTGTGGCTTTAGCTGCCAGTGGCGCTAGCTGCGCTAGCTGCAAGCTATGCTGTGAGGATCAGAAGTAGTGGCTCAGGGATACGCGAGCGAATCCGCTTGTTGTCGAGAGACAGTCCCGATGCTGGTAAATTGTGAGTAATATCCAGGCTAATAACAGGGGCTGGTGTCTGTGCAGAAGGTAAAAAGCTGCTAGCAGCGGCAAAAAATGGCTAAATTAGCTTGTAGCTGATTTAACCAGTTGTGATGGATTGGCAGGGCTCTGTGTCGGCAAAAAAGGTCCAGTCCAATTGGCAAAAGAGGTATTGTAGCCCAAAGAATTCGCTGGAGACCTCTTCGCTAGCCGGCAGATGGGCCTAGCTCGAGGCTAGCTCAAGGCTAACTGGTGCTTCTTCGGGACAGAGGTGTTAGCCAGTAGTAGCCACTCGGTTGCAGCTAGCTAGCTGTGATGTACGGTGTAATTGTCCAGAGCTTGCGTCAGGAATCCGGTTGATGTGGTAGAGAAAAAAGCAGTCCTATATGCTCTGGGTTGATTATCGCGCTCTGCAGTCACGTGGGGCAGGGTCATCTGGTCCCGTAAGCCTCCGAAGCTCGGCTTGTACCGAGATTAAGGCGCGCGGGTGAAGACCGCAGCAGTGGCTAACTGACTACTAGCTAGTTATCTGGCTAGCTTCTGATTGGGGTTACGGTTCTAAAGTATAAAAAATAGCAGGTCCGTACCACATTGGGTGAGGCGGAATGTAGGAATGTATATTCAGTTCCTAGATGGAAAGTGAAATTAAAATATATACGAAATGTATACGAAAAATACGAGGACTATTTACACGGGACAAAACAAACACACGTCCGACTGCTACGCCATCTTGGATTAAAAAATGATGGAATTTGTCATAGAAGAATGGTGTCTCTAGAGCTCCAGACACAACAGTCAATGCCTGGGTGCATTGAAGCTGTTCTGGCTCGTGGTGATCCAACTCCCTATTAAGATGCTTTATGTTGGTGTTTCCTTTATTTTGGCAGTTATCTGTATCTATGCCTTGGCCTAGGGTTATGGAGTAAATTCTACAGGGTCTCTGTATTTTTTGCTGTTTAACACTGACACCCAGTGGCCAAAATAAGCTGTTTGCTTTGCTTCCTCTCTCTCAACACAGGATTCCTCTATGGACTCTCCTTGTTCATTGTGTTTGCTGGAAGCTACGTCAAGTGCTTAAGGAGGCTCGTGTGTGCCAGGTACTACCCGAAACGAGAACGGGTACGTTATGACCCAGTCACAACTCTCTCCTTATCTGTCCAGTCCCAAACCCCTCTAGCCCTTACCACCTCTGTGTTTTGCTGATCTGAGGGAACCAGGTAGGTGTAGTAATAGCTGGATACATTCCCAGTGGACTTAGCTGTCGCTTACACCTATCCATTTCGTTTAGATCTGCAAACACTGACGAGTTACGGGTTGTCAGTTACATAAAAACTACACTGAAATAAAAAGATCCACAGATAGATTTGTTCACAATAGCCACTTCAGGTTGTGGTTTTGGGCAGGCACAATAGAACTTGTTCTGCAGTAGTCTGCTGGTCTGGGAGTCTAGGAGAAAGAGGAATGTGAACCATGCATAGAATTGAAACAATGCCAAGACTTCAGGGGAACAGGCAGGTCAGCACTGCACAACAATACAGATGTGCGTATCTTGATTCCAGGACAAAAGAACAGACAGAAATGTTATGCTTAAAAAGTTAATACAGTTTGATCACGTTCTCTTCTTGTCATGTCAAAGGTAGACAAACTATTTAACCAGATAAAAAAACTATATCCATTTTGTTGCCGATTCTGGTCTTATGTAGTGGCGGTCTTTGTCATTGTTTGTATACTAGTAGTGGCATGGTTAGCATCACACTCAGCTATTATCTTTTACAAACTGGTGTGACAGGGAAGGTGTTGCATCATTCTAATGGCAGTGTTCATACACGTTGCCAGCAGTTTCAGGTTTAGTGTCACTACATTTTATACTAGACTGTTGGATCAGATGGAATTCAAACCATGTACAGAATGTTGAGCATCAGCACCGGGTCTGTGTACCGTAACTTAATCTACGTGCACACATAACTCTATGTACAGGTAACTGCCAAAATAAAGGAAACACAAACTAAAAGTGTTCTAATAGGGCGTTGGGCCACCACAAGCCACCAGAACAGCTTCAATGCACCTTGGCATAGATTCTACAACTGTCTGGAACTCTAATGGAGGGATGCGACACCATTCTTCCACGAGAAATTCCATAATTTGGGTTTCTGTTAAAATGGTGGTGGGAAACGCTGTCTCAAGCCTCGTTCACATCACCCATAAGCACCACGTTGCGTTGCGCCTCATGTCATGCATTTCAATGGGGACGTCCATAACGGAGTGCAAATGCAATGCCCCCTTGCAGTTTAAGGCTCCGTTGCAGGACGGACGCTGCAAACTTTGACGTTTTTCAAACTTTGCGTCAACTTCAGTCCAGCCAGAGTCTGTCGAAGAACAGGAAGTTGCCAGACCACAGAGATATGTGGTTTTCGGTAATGGCTTTATGGGATAGCTAGCAACTTCCTRTAAGTGAATACTATTTTAATAGCAATGTTAAATAATTATATTATACGACTGTTGCCTCCCGTTTTAAGTTTATTGTGATGATAATAACGTTTGTTTTTGATGATAATTATTAGGCGGAGGTCGCTAGCTACAATGGTATCTTCAACCTAGCCTAGCTTTTAGCTACCTGCTCTGCAGTGCCAGCTAGCTTGACTTGTTATAGAAACAAGTTGAGGAAAAAGTAACTAAACAAAACATGTTTTATTATCACCTGTAACAATATATTTACCCTGTCTTGAATGAAAAGGTCACATTTGGTAATCTCACTAAATAAATGCAATCTCTGACGAGAAACAAGCTCTCCTCCATCTTGCATTACAAACACTACACTTGTCCATTCAGTAGTGGGGCAAGACTCCGTGAAGATGACGTACGGTGTAATGAAGTACGTCACAATGTAAACGGGGAGGGGGGGCGCCGTAAACACGCGCCACTACAGAATCTCCCATAAGTGTTCAATTGGGTTGAGAATTGAGATCTGGTGACTGAGACACACACACACACCCTTTAAACCCCCTGCTTTGAGACCCCTCTTTCATAGTCACTGAGAACGCTTCTAGCCATGGTAGCCAAAATAATGGGCAACTGGGCATTTTTATACATGACCCTAAGCATGATGGGATGTTAATTGCTTAATTAACTCAGGAACCACTGTAGTGGCATATTTCTGCTTTACCAAATGAGTTACAAACTACACACCAGTCAGAGTTATACTTAAATTACATCTTTAATAATAATAAGCTTTGCAATAGCATTTGACTTTCAACAATTCACTATTTCTAATGAACCGTTAAGTACCAACAGAAAAGTACAAAGATCTTTTATAGCCAAGATACACCCCTCTCAACTTACATGATGAATCACAGATCTTAGGAACAGTTCACAAAGAAAGACTTTTACTTGAGAAAGATATCTATAAACCATAGCAGACAGTTACTGCTGTGTCAACAGTTTTCATTGTAAAGACCAGTGTCTGGCCCCCTTACTCCAAAAGGGAACCGTCTCTCCCTGGTACGGCATAGAACAGAACCATTAGCTCATCCAATGGCATATATCAATTGTCAACTCTAGATACTCCCATCTCAAGTAAACCCCCTCTTGACTCCACTCCCGGACAAGCTCACTGAGGGGAGTGAGCCTCTAGGTCATACACTGTCCCAGGATAAGTGTAAGATCAGAGAGGACATACAATGTTTCCAGACACTGCCATACACCTCCCCCCAATGGGAAAAGGAGGGAGTGACTGGCGCACAGACATTGTGGAGACAAGTAATTGGTTCTCCATTAATCACGCCGTCCCTTCACATTGTTTAAGAATAGGTAAAGACACATTCACATATGAAGACAATGTTCCATTCTGTCCTCTTCCCTTTCTGATATTCTGCATAGCACCAGGGACATGTGAAAGACAAGCCTGACCTCTCCCCTCTCTGGGCCTCAGGTGACTGAGCCCCAGCTGAGGGAAAAGTGCAACTGCCAACACTATAGTCCAAAAGGATACATTCTAATGACAAGTATCTCACATAAGCATATTATGCAAATAAAACATCTTAATTATCTATGTTACCCAACTAATTCTGATTCATCCGCCACACCTGTGTGGAAGCATCTGCTTTCAATATACTTTGTATCCCTAATTTACTCACGTGTTTCCTTTATTTTGGCAATTACCTGTATATGTCTATTGTCTGCCGATAGGTATTTATTGTCTTTCCCTGGTGGCAATCTAATTTCTTCTCTGAGATTGACAAAGCATGATCAGGAAATTATATAGATTATCTACTGGGCCAGGCTGCAGATGCATTCTATTTGTCCAGCGCCTTTTCCAGATCCAGACACTTTAAACATAACATAGAGCAGGTAATGGTGTTTCTCGTTCCTCTGTGGGGCAGGAGCGGGTGCATCTCCTCCACAGGAGGATCCAGTCTCTAGGTAAAGCCCTTCCTGTAGCCAGGAATAGGGCAGAAGGAGAGGGACCCAGATTCCTCCAGACACTCAGAACCTAGTAAAATGAATGTCAATTTCACCTAAATCTCCCATTCTTGAAGCCATTTCGCATCTTTTCACCATGTTAGTCTTTTAACTAGTGCATTTTTTTTGCCCATGCAAATCCAGAATGTACAGGACTGTAACACGTTACACATATTTATAGTGGATGTGTGTACAGATAACTTTGACACATCACTAATGTTATTACAGCTAATGATGTGTTCTTTAATCTAGCCTCCCAGGTGGGTCCTACCTGGCTGAAATTCTGGGGGTGTCCTCTGTCTCTTGCATGGCCTGTGGAAGGGGAGGAGAGGGACAGRRYGACCCCAGCATGGTCACATGCATCACCCCTCAGTGTAAAGGTACAGCAGCCGAACTCAGGCCTTTAAGGTTGTCTTTGTTTGGGGATTTTTGTTTTTGTTTATAGGACCTCCTTGAAAAGTAGATAGATCTGTTTCCTCTACAAGCTCATAAATGTTACCTGCCTTTCATGTACCGCTTTTTTTTGTGTCATAAAATCTTTCCTTTTTCCTTGTAAAATGAAATGGAGTTTGACCTTACTGTGTGTACAGTGAGGGAGTTGACCGTGTTAAACTGTTGACTCAGCCTAGAAGGATAAGAATTCAGCTAACACCTTTGGTGAAGCACCACGAGGGGTGTTTCTCAAAGCCAGATTTGCAACTCTTTGGAACCACTTGTTACTTGTTGTTTCAGAATGTTAACCCATGTTTGCAGCCCATATCTTTGATGCTATTTTGTGAAATAGCCCCTGGTCTTGATGAGTTGTATGTTCCTCTTGGCAATCTGACTTTTCTGTTCCATTCAACTGCTCCACTGTGGTTTGTTGCACTCTAATCCGTGTGCTGTTTTAACGTTACACAGGGGTATACTGTAAGCAGTGCTTCCAGAGTATGGGCCAGGTGTGCGCAGTTTGCATGGGACCCCTGACCTTTCAGGAGGACTGTGAGGAAGAGCTGGGAGTCTTCCACAGCGACACATTACACATGATGACCACCTGTTAGACTGTTAGACTCTAGCTGACCACCTAACAATCATGTTACACTTTGTTTGGTTACACTTAAAATACAGTAAGTTACTCACTTGCCCCAATTGCATTTTGTCACTAGAAACCACTTGTCACATGGAGATGTGGCTCTTCATATTTATGATTATGATCACTACTATCATTACCATCAGAATTAACATGATCTGACATTTAATTGAGCATTCATTAACTCTGCCTGTCAACCCCAGTGAGCCAGATATGACTTACCAAGACTACTCAGAACAGGACCACTCTGAGCCTAGTGACCATTACTATAACCACAACCCCAACCCAACATTGTCCCTCTTGGCCGTCTGTGTGAGCGGGGGGGCTGGAGACCCAAGGGTGCGAGAGTGACACTTCATACAGTGAAGCCTCGTTTCACTCTGTCACCTCTGGCCGGATTGACCACTCTCAGTATGGATCCCTGAGAACGGTCACAGTCCACAGCCTTGACCACAACTCACAACTGCAACTTTCTCAGGGATAACCACCTTAAAACCAACCAGCTCCACTTACATTCAGAAGGAACTAATTGTGCTCAGCTCAGAATACTGCAGTCTGTGATAAAGTGGCTACAGATGCTAATAGGGAAGAGCAAATTACTTTCTAAGTTATATACATTTAATTTAGTATTCAAATACATGTTTTCCATGTTATCAAAGCATTAGCCCATTTATTTTCCATATGTAAGTACGATAAAAATAGGGGAACTTCATAGTGACCTATTATATGCATTTGAAGTGTTCTCCAAATCTAGAATGTAAATGAGCTTTGGTTTTGGTTAAATTCCCACCATTTATGATTTAGTAACATTGGAATGCGCTGCATTTATCACCTGCACTCCAGCGGTTCATTTATAATCAAACTGATGATAACCTTAGATGCTATAGGGCCAATGACCTTAGAGTTATTTGAAAAATGAATAGTACAAGCTGATTTTAAGAGAATAAATACATTATTTAAGATTTACATTTTATAATGTTAGTCAAAGACTGTTTTGTGATATTCATATTTGTATGTCTCTGTGGAAAGTTGGAAACAGAAAATGACTTTGTAAATGGGGTGGTAAACGCCCACAAAATTTGAATTAAAAAGTACAATAAATAAGTAAACTGAATAACAACGCACACGTCTCATGTTTCCACCCTCAGTTCATTATACAGTCCCAGTGTTAAATGTCGGCGTTTCTCCTCCCCATTCCTTGTCTGATGCCAGGGTGGATTCCAGTTTTTTTTTGTTTTTGTGGGAGGATACGAGATTCCAGCCAGGATGGCAATGGAACGCTGACAAGAAAAGTTTCCTCTTGACTGGACAGACCAAAACGGACTCAATGGCGACCAAGGTATGATATATCACCTTGTAAGAGTTGTTTTCTTGTCATTAATAATCTTTAAGTCATTAATGATCTGTTTATTATTTTGATATTTAGAATTTGTGATTCAAACGCACAGGAGACTAATCAAGTTTATTAGCTAGGTCGCCGGCGCTCACCTATAGGACTTTCGTGCAAACTGACATCAGCGCATGATGTACGATAAAGCGCTAACATGTTAGAGCGTAACAAATCGAAACCAATTTTTCTATTTTACCAGAGTATACCATTAGCCTACATTATGCTCACTGGTCTTGTCGATTTAATTTTGACACGGAATGCGCAATCTGGGTGCCAGTTATTTTGGAGCAGTTGAGTGCCCTGTGCCTCGACAGTCGGCGCAGAGTAATAGAAAGCACGGGGAATCAATCAGGTTCACGCATCCCTTTCTACGGAAACGTTGGAATGGGGTCCATTGCATGCACAGTTTCGATACGCTTTTTTGTTAAGGAGGAACGTCTATAATTTTGCGCGGCTATTTGAATGATATCTGAATTTATTGCATTGACAATTGGTTTCTAGCCACCATTGATAGTAAAAGTTGATGCCTCGCACATATAATAGGTGCAGTGCAGTGGGATTTAATGAGCCCAAAGTTCAGCTATGGATATGCAATGTGTTACAAAAGGCTACCCGAGATTTAATAGGAATAACGTTCTACAGTTTTGGCCAACACCCAGAAGGTAAATCTGTGAGAGCTGCCAATGCAGACTGACAGGGGGTGCTACAACGCTTGAGTGGGATTGTTATATGAATGAATCAGTCAGTCAACCATTAGTTTAATAGAATTCTGCTGAAATATACACTAAGTGCACAACACATTAGGAGCACCCCCCTTTGCCCTCAGAACAACCTCAATTCATCTGGGCATGGGCTCTACACGGTGTCGAACGCGTTCCACATTGATGCTGGCCCATATTGACTCCAATTCTTCAGAGTTGTGTCAAGTTGGCTGGATGTCCTTTTGGGTGGTGGACCATTCTTGATGCAGACGGAAACTGTTGCGTGTGAAAAACCCAGCAGCATTGTAGTTCTTGACACACTCAAACCGGTATGCCTGGCACCTACTACATACACTTAAATATTTTGAATTGCCCATTCACCCTCTAAATGGCACACATACACAATCCATGTCTCAATTGTCCCAAGGCTTTAAAATATTTCTTTAACCTGTCTCCTCCCCTTCATATACACTAATTAAAGTAGATTTAACCTCCACGGGACAGTTGAGCAAATGTGCACTAATGTGATTAGCATAAGGTTGTAAGTACCAAGAAAATTTCCCAGGGCATAGACATATCTGATATGGGCAGAAAGATTAACAAGAATTTAAGCTAACTGCACTGTCCAATTCACAGTAGCTATTACAGTGAAATAATACCTGCTATTGTTTGAGGAGAGTGCAGAGTTGTGAACTTGAATGTATTAATAAACCAATTAGGCACATTTGGGCAGACTTGATGCAACCTTTTTAACAGAAATGCAATGGGTCATTGGATCAGTCTAAAACGTTGTATATACACTGCTGCCATCTAGTGGTCAATCTAAATTACGCCTAAACTGGAATAATACATTGGCTTTTGTCTTGCATTTCAAAGATGATGGAAAAAGGAGGGAAAAAACGGCATGTTTTTTTCTTTGTATTATCTTTGACCAGATCTAATGTGTTATATTCTCCGAAATTAATTTCACATTTCCACAAACTTAAAAGTGCTTCCTTTCAAATGGTATCAAGAATATGCATATCTTTGCTTCAGGTCCTGAGCTACAGGCAGTTAGATTTGGGTATGTCATTTTAGGCAAAAATTGAAAAAAAGAGTCCGATCCTTAAGAGGTTTTAACAGGTGACATCAATAAGGGACGATAGCTTTCACCTGGTCAGTCTCATGGAAAGAGCATGTGTTCCTAATGTTTTGTACACTCAGTGTATATGTAAACAAATGAAACACTTCAGAATACTATACAATCTACCCTCAATTGAATTTTGGAATTGTACCAATTCTTTCTGAATCTGAGATTCTGCCATCAATGTTTTTCCCATGATGATGCAGATATTGTGGCAGATAAATCAACATTTGCTGTAATATCAAATAAATTAGGAAATGTCACAATCTGTCTGCTGTGTAATAGCGGTTTAACTCATTACAACTGGGGAACTCCATTCAAATGCTTCAAAAGTACAGGTCATTTTATCATAAGGGTGTGTCAAGCGACAAGCCCTAAACAATGTTCATGACTAGCCCTGAGGCTTAACACATTGTGGTATTGTTCTTGGGTAAACATTCTTCTAACAGTAGTGTGTGTGACGCATATATGTTTTACTACCAGGTGTGCACTGTGCAGGATACTGATCATAATGTGATTGCAAATGAGTAACTTACACTCATTATTATGTTGTGTTATGCATAATACAATTTATCTGTCAAACACTATTAAAGTGTATACTTCCTTCAAATCTGCTCTTAATCTTTGTGTTATTCTCTCTCACACACCACAAGTACTCAGATCTGGAGTTGGCGTTGAACACCCTGGTAAGTCAGTTCCATGGTGCTGGAGCCAACAATGCCCCCACACTAACCACAGAGGAGTTCCAGACCCTGGTCTCCACACAACTACCCACCCTTGACAAGGTAATATGAACCCACACAGTAAAGTACAACTCTGTTCCAATATTTCCAATATGTTCCTTCCTTCCTTGCGGTAATCACTAATCTGACATCACTGAATTCAGGAAATCTATGTAGTTTAACCCTGGCTTAAACCTATCCAGCCATGTTATATACATTTTTATCCCAAGGAAAGGATGAAGGAAGAATGCATTTGAAGTATTGGGCCAGGGAGATGTCTCATTTTGATTGATAAATTCTTCCCTTCTATGGCAACCTCTGAACAAATAGAAGTGCAATCCCAAAATGATTCCTTAGCAGTCTAATCTCTACCATCAGGCTGTGTGTTGCCTCCCCCTTGTGGATCTGAGAGGATTGGAATTAGGTTGTGGCTCCACCTAGTTCAACTGGATATATTGCGTAATTACATGCTTACATCTATCCAGCCATTACTGATTCATGGAGGGTGATTGATAGTGTGTTTGGATGGCTCTATTTAAATATGGACCGTAAATTATGTTATATTTTTCAACCCTTTTTTTTTCTCAATATATATATTTTCTTAACAAAACATACAAACGACAACATCACACAAACATCAACTACATCACACCTGCCCAGACCCACATGCTCATGCCGCCATCTCCAGCGCCCGCCTCACTCTCTGACACATGGCCTCAAACTTTACCATTTTATTTCTCTGTCACCCACACACTTTCAACATTGTGTTAACGATGAATGATTGGTTGATTTCCAGTTTAAGTGTATGTTTTTTCAAGATGATTGACGAGAAAAGTATCGTCCAACCCATCGGGTGTCCCACTGCACCCTCATATGCCAAGTCTTGAAATATGCTGCCAGACAGATTAAAAGTACATTTACATTGTAATACTTCTGACAGACAACTTTGTAACTCCGCCCATAACTTTTGGACTTTTTCCTAATAGACAGCAGGAGATGAACAAGGCTTGAGCCAGCTGCTGCAGCAGATTGGAGTGAAGGATGGAAAGGGGGTCTCCTTTGAGAACTTTTGGAACTTAGTCCAGACACTGGCCACCATTCAATACGGACAGAGGAGCCAGGAGAAGACAATCAAGTGTAACTGCGTTCTACAGTGAGGAGCTGGTCAAACATTATCTTGGGAAACCTACCACTTAAGGGAACAGTTTACACCACCCAGAAAATCAAACTTTAACCTGGGCCTCTCCACCCACCCCATCCTAGTATTCTAACTCCATAACTCCTCCTCCCTGGCTGTTCACACCTGGTTGTTATGTGTCTGCCGCAGAGAGGGTTAATAAAGTTGTAGGCCTATTGGATGGTTAAATGAAAGGTTTACATTATAGTCTTCTATTCCATCTGCAATTACCCAACATTATTATTTCAACTTCATTGTTATGTCAGTTCTTATGGATAATAGCATGCTATTTATGTTTTCATTATTTACATTGTTGTCACACTTATTAAAACCAACATGTCAAATGCAAAAATGACTAGAAATGAAACATAGTATGTGTGTTATGTTCATGATAATTGTATTACTTGTTGAATAAAACTTAACATTTTGTTACCTGTTTTGTGTTATTCATGCTTTTTTCCCTAACATAAGTATAGGCTAGGTCTATATCATGGAAACTACCAACTCTAGAATACACAACAACACTATACAGTCTACTCCTTTATGTAGGTCTTACTCTACCTACTGACTCTGGATCTGATCATATGTCAATGTAAGAATTAGAGGTAGAGTAATCTGATCCTATATCTGTGGTTATGGTCTCGCTCAAAGCAACCGAACCAGAGAGTTTCTAAACCCAGAGGTGCAACATTGCGGAACTTCCGGGAAGGCCTGCTAAACAGACCAAGCAGACCAGGCCTGGACTTTGGGTTTGAGAAGTCAATGGGCCGTGCTCGATAGTATCACAACTGTAATGTATCGTGGCTAAATGGACTGATCTAAAAAATAATAAAGAGTAGTTATTTATGATGGAAGGTGATTTGTAGATCAGTCAGTCGGCGGTCGCCTGCACAGTCTGCTGCAACTTCGAACAAGTTTAATGAGAAGTAAAACATTCTTCCTTAGTTGTTCATTTTCTCTAAAGGCACACCTAAATTGGAGCCAATTTCTTAAGTTGTTGAACAATTTCTAACTCTAACCTCGTGAAAGTGACAAACTGTCACATTTTCGTCAAAAACGAATTTATATGGAAGCAGTGCCTTTGACGGCCTGCACATGCGCAGTTCGGCGCAAAACCAATGTTTACGTGATTCTGCGCATGAGTTTAGCTAGCCAACGTCGCCATGGACCTCGCCTAATGCAACCGTCGTGCTTGGGAGAAGCAGTTTATGCCTAGCTGGACTATCTTTGACCAAACTATGCTCAAACTTCTTCCGTTGCAATGTTTTTTTAGTCTGAAAGAATATCCGGAGTAGCCTGCCCTGGTTTAGAACCTGCGCAAGGTAAATACAAAAACAGTTTAACGGTTTTTATTCTCATTTGCGTGCGAACAATCATCAATAGAGGTAAGTCTCGCCTTAGATATGCATACATTATGATTATGAATAGTAATGCAAGTCTCGTTTTTCTCTCATTAAAAGCTATTTATCCCGGAATAACTCTTCCACACAGATGTACCATGGCGGGCAAAGCGGCGGTGACTTTCCGTTTGGGCCGAACGTTGTAAAAGAATCGGGAACCTATGGAAATTGTGTCCTCTGTGGGTTAACTTTAAACCATGAGCGATATCCCCAACTTCTTCCCTGTTTGCACTCTATTTGTCAAGCATGTCTGCCCCCAGACAATCCAGGGTTGCAGAAAGGTATGAAGCACTTTTGTTGAACACATGGGTTTGGTGAATTTACTGTATCGAGCCCTTGGAATAAGGACTGTTCTATCTGACATTTTGGTCAAAAATGAGTTATTCACATAGCTAGTTAGAGTTGTTCTTGACTTTAGTTGGTGTCCTTCACAGCTCTTTAGATGGTCTTCACACGTGAGACCTCAGGTTATTGGAAAAAGTCAATTTACGACGGGAAAAGAAATAAGAAATAGGAAGTTTTATTTGCACAAACAGCTTTGGTTTTATAAGGTTATATTTGCAATGCAATCACACAATGCTGGGTTTCCAATAAAAAATAATGTAAAGTGATGTCATGAAAGGGGAAGACATCACAAAACAGTTCTGACATCTGGGACTCTCCATATCTTAAAACTATACATTTTGATAAAACCAATAGTTCCATGTCCTTGATTATTCATATCATTGGTTCTGAAGCTCTTTTTCAATTATTTCGATTTGTTTCACCACTTTTGTAGAATAATGCCTGGCCACAACTTCTGCTCTTTATGGCAAAAATAAGTAAATACAGGTACCTTGGATGATCCCTTAAAGGCCCATTGGCGAGGCATCCCTGTTTTTTATCTTGTTCTATATAGATATTGAAAGAGTATTTCACTGAAAATACAAACTTACCAGATTGCATGGATAACTAGTAAGTCGTTTGCTTTCACTGGGCATCAAAGACCAGAACAATATACCAGTTTACTCATCCAGAGCTAAGCTTTAGCCATGTTGCTAGTTATCCATGGTGTATTTGTCATTTTAGTGAACTATTGCTTTAACAAATATATGGTGAACATGAATGAATGTATTTATGTGGTTTGAAGGATGGAGGGGATACTCTTTATTTAACGATTACATGGCTTTACTTTTCTTTTGAAATTAAATTAATCTTATAATTCAGTGCCAGATAGAACCGTTTTACTCAGCCCAGATCCACATATGAGAATGCTCAATATCTCATAACTAGACTTTTGGCAGATAGAACCTTATAATTCCAAGGTCACAGTATCATTATCTAGGGGAGAGGCCAAAGACTATTCAGAGAAACCCACAAGACAATCACACAGTGTTTTAGACAGGAAACACTGAGAAGGGAAACGTTACAACATTACAACAATAGTCTATTTCTCTCTCTCTCTCCAGATCTCTCTATCTCTCCAGCATGTCCGTCCTGTGACCTGCCATTTAATATTCTGGAAGTCAAAGATAATCTCTTTATTAAGAGCTCTTCCAACGAACTCTGGACTGGTAATGTCCAGGTGAGACACTTTGGGGGTTAATATGAATAACTCAATAATATTAACTCAGTCAATGATAGTGCTGTTCCCATAGCCTGTGAATGCCTTTACAAATTCTGTGTATTCCATCATCACGTCTGTGACTGCAGTGTACCTGTTGTGAGGGGTTCGTGGCGAGTGGCTGGTGTGTGGAGTGTGGAGAGGCGCTGTGTTCGGAGTGTGTATCTGCACACAGGAGAGTGAAGGTGACGAAGGACCACACTATCCGGCTCCAACCCCCAACAGGTCTGCCCTAGAAAATCATCATCTGGAATTATATACCCTCAATACCATGCTTTTGAGCATTATGGCTATTTTTTTCAGAGACTTCTACTCATGTAGATTTTGATTAAATTATCCACAGACATATCTTATCTGCTTAAAGATTTTTACAAACATCATACCATCTTATGCAAACACTTTGTAATATTCAAGTTATATTTTATTATCTGGTCACTACGCGCACACACACGCACACAAAAGACCTGGGCCTCCCAAACATTGACTTAGAGGTCAGACTGAGTCAGACACAGCCATCAAACACTTGTTGATAATACCAGGACACTGAAATAGCATGTTCATATACTAGAATGTATCATATTTTTGTATTCCCCTGCAGGAGTCTCCGCCCCCACAGTGTTTTGTCCCACACACAAACATGAGCCAATCAAGCTCTTCTGTTTGACCTGCGATCAGCTGACCTGTCGAGACTGCCAACTAATGGATCACAGGAACCACAGGTAAGTTTCCTGGCATATTGTAAAAACAGTCACAGTATCATGGAATGTGAGGTTGGGCCTAGTTCAAATACTGTAGAAGAAGCATCCTTACCTACCTTGAAGTAATCACTAAAACACAATTCGATAGGTAAAAAATAAGTCACGTGATTACTTCAAGGAAGAGAGGAGGACAAGATGGATTCTTTAAGCATTTCAACAGGGCAGAAGTCTCTTCTCCTGTTCTCCTGAGTCTCCTCTTCCATTCCCATGCAGTTTCCAGTTCCTCCATGAGGCGATGGTCAGCCAGAAAGAGCAGCTTCAGTCCCTGGTGCAGAGAGTGAGGCAGCAGAGAGTTGCAGTGAAGCAGAGTCTCCTGGACATGGATGGCAGGTAATAACTAGTCAATTACACTGGAATGAAATTACAATATTGGTAGTCATGCTGGTTAAGTGTGCCTTAATTTCATGAATTCAAGTGTGCCTTGAATGATTTGCTTATTTGATCTGTTCTTGACATCATTTGGACTTGTTCGCCCTATTTGGTAAAAGACCTTCTGTATACCACCCCTACCTTGTCACAACACAACTGATTGGCTCAAACGCATTAATAAGGAAAGAAATTCCACAAAATAACTTTTTTAACAAGGCACACCTTTTAATTGAAATGCATTCCAGGTGACTACCTCTTGAAGCTGGTTCAGAAAATGCTAAGAGTGTGCAAAGCTGTTGTCGTGTCTTTACTGTGATTATATTATATGACATGCTATTTTATCAGATCGATTACCTAATGTTTAATTGATTACGTGATTGAATTAAACCATGCAACAATTAAAAGATTAGTAACCTGGGTCACCACGGAAGCATTCATTTATATAGAGCGGTTATCTCCCAAATCCACTCTCTTAAAGTTTGAAGGTCTTTTATATCAATAGCAGTCAATTATTAATCACTATTAATTGTTACCTTCTATCAGTCTCATCTGAACGTCTTAAAATCCTTGGTTATCTGCACGAACCATAGCTTAAATTATGAATAAGCGATATACAAATTGGCATAATTATTTATTTACTAACTAATCAAGTCACAGAAATACATGAAAACAAACAGTAGATATTATACATTGGGTTGTTAACAATGATACAAAGAAAAAGCCCCTATATGACGGCTTGGTAGACAAAAGAAAGGGGTGTGCAGTTCAAGAGCGGGAAACTCATAGAGGATTACTACACTCATAGAAATTGCTAATACTTTACATGAACGACCGCTCATTCCAAAATAAATTGCAATTCATATTTACGCCCTTATGCCGTTGTTGTCTTCTCTGTTGGAATCCTTGATCGTCCTGTAGGGTTCATCAGAGTTTCTGGTTAACTTTCATTGAAGTCAGTCTTTCGTGGTTGAAGGTGGTTAGAATGGATACTTCAGAGTACCATTCAGAAATGTTCTTATAGAATAGATGCTTCGGCGGGTGTCTGTATTCTCATCCTAGGTTTACGTAATTTCTAGCTACAGACTTGTAATTCGTGTCTAAGATTTGCTCTTATTCTGTAGGGATCGATAGTCTCAGAGTTTAACCATTTCCAGCCATGTAGCCAATGCTCCACGTGGTATAGTCTTGTCCTTTGGTAGAGTTGTAGTTTAAACCACTTCACACACCAGCGTCACCCGGCATGTTTTGGTCTTAGAAATTCAACCATTTGCAACCTTTGCTTACACCGGGGTTTGCATGGTCTGGTGTGAATTTCATCAGGAGTGTGTTTTATGCGTTTCAGTAGAAAAGGGCAGTCCATGAGCCTGACGTAATGTCTATGCTCACGTGGGCGTGGCCACTGACTAGTTAATCTCTATATGAAAATCCATACTCTCATTTAGGTTAACATTACATTTCATCTTTTCACAAATAGTTTCATGTTTAATCACATACGTTTCACAATATTTAGATGTAAACCTGACAGCTGGGAAATGTACACTTTAAGAGATACAGTTGCTGTCCTTCATGAGATCACCAAATGAAACACACTCGTCATAACTGTCCCTTAAGTGTCCACGGACCCTTCCCACATTCTCAAAAGTAGAGATATTGTTTAATTCTCCCATTTTGGGGATTTAGGAGTTTGGCCAAGTGAAGTCCTTTGTGCTCTCCCTCTCTTTCTGCATGACCAGGGGGAGAGAGTCTCGGCCAGGAATTTATGACCTGAGATAACAAAACCTGGGTTTAGGAGAGAGTGTGAGGGTGGGGGGGCACGATCTACACCCAGAAAGGGCCACGTCATGACACTGTCCTCAAGGCAAAGGGTGGCTACTTTGGAGAATCTCAAATATCAAATATATTTTTATTTGTTTAACACTTTTTTTGGTTACTACATGATTCCATATGTGTTATTTCATAGTTTTGATGTCTTCACTATTATTCTACAATGTATAAAATAGTACAAATAAAGAAACCTTTGAATGAGTATGTGTGTCAACGTTTGACTGGTACTGCATATATCAAAGGGACGCAAAAGCCATTAATTTCATGGAAAGACCCACATGTTCTCTCCCACTTGCAGATTGCTAGACATAACACAACTCAAGTCAAAGCTGAGGGAGAGCCTGAAGAGAATGCTTCTTGCTACTGTTCAACTCTTGAAATCGAGAGCCATGTCGCTCTACAGCAACATACTGGTATTTCCGCTATACAAGACTAACACAATGCATGAAAGCTAAAGAAGGTGTGTGTGTGTGTGTGCATGCTTGTATGTGATTTTACTCAGTTTGAGTCGATAAAATGCTTGCTCATGTCCATCCAGACAATGTGTAATGCCGAGGTGGCAGGGATCGAGACGAGACGGAGTGCACTAAACAGACTGGGGCAGAGGCAGGAGTATGTTGCTGACTTTGCTGAGAAAGCCCTGAATGTGGAGGACTTCTTTGCCCTGCTCTCCTGCAAAGGGCAGGTAGGAACCCACTTGTTCTGCCTGTACAAAGCTGCTCACACATTTCTTTGTTTTTCTTTTGGCTTATATGAAAGTGCCTTATCCCCCATCTCCCCCAAAGACACTTCATTCTGAATTGAGTTGTGAATTTCTATTTAATTTAAATTTTTGAATTGAACTTGGATTGGCCACACCCCACATGAAGCAGAATTTGAATGAAAGGAAGTAGAATTGAATTCTATCAAATTCAATACAATTCAAAATGGCTTATTTTTCCAACAAATCACCATATAAATTTTTATTTTGACATAATGTATGGTTACCAATACCATGTAGCATAAGTTTGAACATTTTCATTTTAAAAACTCATTTTCCTAAAACCATTTAAAATGATTACTGTTGTCTGGAAATATTCTAAGATCATGTTGTGGGTTTTCTATAATAATTCATCATTCCCTTAATGGTTTTAAATATCAGAATACATTTCCCAGAATGCATTAGGTCAAACACTGCAGTATGGAAGGGAATAATCTAACATCTCATGACAAAGAAAATTACATATTTGAGTTATAATCAAACTAATATTTGAAATGGTATGTGTGTATTATTTGCATCAATAAGTGGCATATCCTTCTTGATAAAATATTTGTCAAATGAATGATACTTTCATGTTTTATGTCTTAGTTCAATTGGTTTGAATTAAATGTTACTTCCTTCAATTCAAATTCAATTCAAATGTTGCTTTCTGTGGGGTGTGGCAAATTCAATTGTATTGTTCGAAATTGAATTAAATTCCAAATTGACCCAAATTCTGCGTCACAAACATTACCACATCAACACACATGCACAACCCTATGGACACATGCTCCTCTCACTCCACAGATTGGATCCCAGTTACAGCATCTCTTGACTCAGAGTACTGAGCCCCCGGGGACCATGCTTAAGTTGCAGCTGGTGATTACTGATGACTTCAAGAAACAAATGGCTTCCTTTGGTAAGTCAAGATACTCAATCTCATATTCATGTAGGCTTTTCTGGCTTGGATCTTAACAAAATCCTTAGATTAAATCAGGAAAAAAATGTTTTCGCATTGATTACCACATAACGATGTGGTAGTCCAATATTGGCCAGTTTAGTGTTGTTAAAATAACATGCCAAAATCGACCCAAGGAAATTTTTCAATGGGTATGGGACCCCAGGACGCAAGCTTGAGACTGTTTGGTCGTGACCATCGCATTTTATATCATCGCTCCTACAATTGTATTATTTTTCTTCCTTTTTTCCAGGTAAACTTTTGGGCGATATTGTTCCCTTTGCCCAATCACATGTTAGTCAAGACAACCCCATGGAAAACCAAGAAAGACCCAATGCTCCCTCTGGCCAGACTTCTTCCAGTGCTCCTAACATGTCCATCCATTCTGTACCCCCTCATAACCCTGTCTTCCAGCCCCCACGCCCCTCTTACACTGCCCCATCCAACCCCCTCAGTCAGCCCTCAACTTCCCAGCCCCGCACCTCCCGTGAGCCTCCTCCTTATCGCTCCCTGCCTGTCCACACCCCTTCAAACCTTCCATTGAGCCATCCTGTGACACCCCAGCCCTGCCCATCTACACTAGCACCATCTCACCCCTCCCTGAATATACATAATCCACCATTCTGTCTTCCATCAAACCCTGCCCAGCCATCACTTGTCCCTGCACTTCATGTCCAATCAGCGTTGGTCCCCACAAACCATGCCCAGCTATCCCCTGTTCAGCCTCCAAATTCCCCATCTCCCCAATCACTGATCGAAACCACACCTAGACTTTATGGTATGTTCAAGGCAACTCCTCCACCTGCACCTGGACGATCTCGGAGAGGTAAGGATGGAAAGTCCTGGACGTTCCACTCGTACTCACCTGTAGAGATCTGCCTCCCACCTTCTGGCTCCTCCTCTCCTGCAGCCGTAGCTCAGCATCAGAATAGGAACTTTCCAGAATCGCACCTACTGTGGATCCTCCATCAGCCTCCCCCTGTAAACCCCATCCCTGTCCTCCCGGTTAAGGCCCTAGCAGACTCCCCCTGTGATAGAAGCCTGCCTCCTACTGGTCTGGCAGACCCTGACCCAAACTCTCAGGCCAGGGAGAACGAGCCTACCTCTACTGTCACTGAATTAGAGACTGACACAGAGGCAGACAGTGCAATCGAGTTGGAGGTCCCGTCAGCCTGGGGTGATAGAAAGGCAGCTGCCTGCTCGGACAGTACTTCTTCAGATCTGCCGTTCACAGGGACTTTGTCTACTGAGAGGACTTCTAATCATCTCTCTCACAGTGTCTTAACCCACACCCACCACCCCAAAGAAGAAACTGACATGGACCCTAACAGTAAACCCTATTCTGTGGGTAGGACCCATACTGCCCCCCACAACAATAAAAAGATAGCTTATGACCAAGAACATGAGGACGCTAAGGCTATCAGGTCACTTCATCGGCATGTGAATAACTGGAGAACTGAGCTACCAACACGCATTAGAGTGCTACTGGAGGGCCCCTCTCCAAGCCCCAACAGGACAGGTTTGGTGGTGGCCTCTGAAATGCCAACCAGGCAACCCAATACCACCGAGCCACCGAGCTTGACCAATGTTAACAACTCAAGGTACTGGCAACCCAGGGTCTTGATGTTTCGGCTACCCATCTCCACTCCCACTCCTGGAAGCGCTCTTCCTCAGTTCCTGCTCGTCCAAGGGGCCAGCAAAGATGAGATTATTCTGCAAGAGATTGCAGAAGACCACCAGGTAAGCACGTTGCTGCACTACATGTTTTGTTCCTGATTTAAAGTCTGGGTTAAGGTTAGTGATAAAGCACTTTACATTGTTCTTTTTAGCTTAGTAAGATCGTGATGATGATCTATCCCCTCTGCTGTTGTTGCAGTCCCATGGCGATGACATCACACCACCAGAGTCAGACAACCTCCTCTGGACTAAGGCCCTGTCTTCCCCAGAGAGTCCCCCACTGCTCCAGTATGTGACCTGTGCGGCCTGCCACACTGTTGGCGGTTCGCTATTCTGTGTGGAGTGTGGGAGGGGCTACCACCAAGATTGTCATATCCCACCCATTGGTCCTTCCTTCTGGTAATCTCCCTAAAGACTTACAGTAGTAGTTTCTGTGTGAAGTTCCAGTTTGGTGGAGTTGATATGGAGGGAATATGCTAGTCTGAGTTCCTTGTGTTAAAGCTGTGTGCTGTCTGTTTCCCTCTTTGGTAGGGAGGAGTGGAAGTGTTCACTTTGTCAGGACCTGGCCGACACCACAGACCCCTACAGTGATGACAGGCACAGGACTATGTGCCTCAGCCTAGCAGACCAGAGGGTAAGATTCACCCTGTTGTGGATCTGAATTTGGATCCTCCTGCTGTGTTGGATAGCATTTTTAAATTGAACTTTTGGACCTGTAACTTCTTAGATTCAATGCTGGCATTAACCAGATCTTGTTATTTTCTTTGCTAACAGAAATGTGAGCATCTCCTACTCTTTCTAAGGTGTGAGAATGACAGAAACATTCTTTGCAGCATGGCTGAGGTGTGTATGAAAATATATATTAAAAACATGTTCTTTTTTTATGATTATTCTGTCCTGACCAAAATGGCATATTGTAACTCAATGGCATTAGTGATATTTGTAAATAATCTTATCTGTTGCTATTATTTAGCACATTTCTAATGAGAGCTCTCATACTTTTCTCTTCAGCCCCCCTCAGATTCAATATGTCTTGACTCCATACATGGAAGGCTGCTACAACATCGATCACCCCCTTACCGTACCCCCTCCGAATTTGTCTCTGACGTCTGGGTCCTTTTCGACACCATGTTGATGAACTCAAAGGTTGCCACATATTTTCAAATGTAATTTATATAGTAAAAATGTCATTACTGGAAGCATTTTCTAAACTTACCAAATTACCTGAGAATTTACAGACAAAAATACCAGACAAATTATATTGAATGTGCATTTTTTATAATCTCAAAGGACCAGGAATTGGTTGTCACGCTACGGGGCAGCTTTCAGAGGAAGTTAGGGGGAGTGTTTGGGACAGCTCTCCACCCCTCCCTCCTCAGCCACCCTAACAGCAACTGGACTGAGACGGGGGAACCTGAGGAACCAACAGCTGCAGAGTCTCTGAAGAGGATGAGGGAGTTGCTGAATATGACCAAAGTGCCAAAAGCTAAGAAACATCACTCCCAGGTCAGAGTTGAAACAGATGAAAATGAAACTAATGTGAAAAAAATGAAAAAAGATGCAGACTGAATAATGGCCATTGAAGTGGAGTCTCAGAGATGCTATGTTAGTCAATTATATACAACTGACATTGTACTTTGTTTCATTAAATTAAATACAAAAGGGATTGTGTGTGTGACTTTGTTTTTGCACATTTGTAACAACTATGCAATACTGTAGCCTTTTGTACTGTACGCTAGTATATCAAATATTCTATGTATGCCTGTGTTTCAAACGTGCTAAAGTTGGCCTAGATGAAAGGTGCACTGCATGAGCATAAGGCAGCTAAAGAGTCAACCAGTGTTCTTGGCGATGCTGATACAACGCCACCAGATGGCGCCTGAGTAAAAGCACATTGATCAGGGGTGAACAACTTCTGACTGTCCTCCAGGGCTGCATTCCTGGTTGTTTATGATTTTCCCCTAACTGATCAATTAGTAGACACCCTGGGGAATCAGTGATATTAACTGTCAATGGTGTGTGCAATGCACACATTTGCCCTCCCAGAGTTAAAGCAGTTTAAATGATCAAAATGTTTATAAAATGATTTGGTTAGTGGTTCACATTTCTCTGATATGTTCATATTTTCAGTAGTTTTGTGTAGAGGGGATTTACCAATTGATTAAAGTAATGAAAAATGTTGAATGTGAGATTTTAACCAACCTGAAACAGTTAATTAAATTATCACAAGAAAACTAGCCATCATGATCACATAACTAACTGTATGAGCTCTATTATCAACTCACACGAAGGCAATACAGTCAGCCTTATCAAATGAATCAGAGTTGTGACCCAGCCCACTTAATTAAACAGGCTATCTTCTCATTGGTTCATAAATGGCTCTACCTATCCTCCAGCTCTTGCAAACTATGTATTTATAGTCACTGTACAGTACCCTATATAAAAACAGGGTATTGAAAATAGCTTTTTGAAGCATAATCCAGTCCAAATGGTTGTCCAGGTCAAACCCAGCTCACACCACTGCAGCAAGACAATTGAGGGAACTCAGCAAAAAGTGGAAGCTAATATCTTATTACTTGTGGCTGAAAAAGTCGGGAAATCAGGTAAGAATATGTTATTGTCTTTGTGTTTAATATGCACCTTGCAATGTTCCCAGAGAGAGGTGTTGTCAACAGTTAACGAGTTATATGCTCTGCCATCCTTCACTCAAAAGGGCATTCAAGTATCTGACATCTGACAATACTGTTGATCTGACGGAAGGTCTACCAATTGCATAGTGTTGGGGAATTTATTTTCGGTGACGATGTACACTCAAAGTTTGTACAAGCCATTAAAATACATGTTGATTAAACTGTACACAACTTTTTGTCTTTTCCAGCGCTCACCGTCCGATTTATTACCAGAAGATTTATAGGCGAGTACGGTGAAATAGGTACGCTTGCCATATTGTGCGTAATGCTGACCATTTAATACATTATGACGTTTTTTATTTAATTCATATGTTTCTCCGTCAGAATCAATTTACAGTCATATTGACACAATTGACGGGAGGGAAATATCCTTCAACATATGGGACTCGCTCTACCCACAGGTAAACACTCTTGGACTACGCAAATGTCGCTATTCATCATTACGCATTTGCCAATTTGTCATCGAACCATACTGACAACTCATACGTCAAGTTTGTATGTGTTTTTAGGACAGTGCAATCACTGAGTCGATAAGTGAGAAACAGCTTCAATGGGCAGACGGCGTGATACTGGTATACATGTACAGCATCTGCGACCGCTCCAGTTTTGAGGTAGTGCGCCAACATGTGCAGCGCATCCGCCACGTCAGTAGGAAGATGTCTGCAACAGCGCCCATCATCATTGTTGCTGGAAACAAACGCGATTTGCAGCACGGACGGACAGTCTCAAGTGAAGAGGGCCGACTCCTTGCTCTCTCGGAAGACTGCGTATTTTTTTAGATATCCGCAGCTGAAACATACCACGGTGTTTTGCTGGTGTTCCATGGACTGATAGATCTTATCGAAGAGTCGAGAGCTCTGCGGAAAGGTGCTGCGGGTATTAAAAGTATAGTGAGAAGCATGTCAGCTGTATTCGGGAAGAAACGTGCAGAGTAATCTACCACAGGATAGGCTACATTATGCGCAATGGGATTTGGTTAGTCAGAACATGTAGGTAGCTACACCGTTGGCAATTGAGAAACATGGTCTATGGCAGGTTGTAGTGCAACAGCAGGTGCGTTCTAACAACTTCAACTGGTTTTGAGAGGGAACTTAATTGGGACGGTTTTCAGAAAGGAGAAATTGGTTATCTTGTAGAGTTACACGAAAGATTGAATTGCAGATCGAAGCAGTCATTCAATAATATATTCTACTTTTTGAAGTTGAAAAGTAGGCTTACAGTACTGTAGATAAACTGTATGAGAAATCATGTGCACTTCCATCCTTCACTCAATATGTATTCAATGTGAAGCATGAACAGGAATCTGGAGTAGTTGACATCTGACACTACTGTTGATCTGATGGAAGTCTTACCCATTGCCAATTGTTAGGGAATTTCTTTTCAGTGACAATGTACACTCAGTTTGTAAAATGTTGAAGGCTTGATGTGTGTATAATCAGCAATGCAAAACAGCAAACAATTACATTTCAGTATTATACTTTATCTGAAAACAAACAACTTTAAAATTAGTAATGTAACTATGTTACAAGTTCTAGCAGACTTGATGCTTATTTGTTTGAGAATTGTAAATAAATAAATGAATATATTAATGTGAGAGATAATACAGTAGACGGCACGTGTCAAACGTTTGATTTATGACCCTATGTCCGGATGACGCATGCATGCCCATATTTGGGCATCCGGTCAGGACATCCTGGCGGGAAGTTATCACGTGCTCTAGGGAGTGCCAATACAGGGGGATCATGTCAGGACATCCTGTTCCTGTTCTCATGCCTTAGAGTGAGTGTTAATTTATGCATATAGTGCATCTATTCCTTTGAAGCTGTCACTCTTTAGTTGGTGTTTATTTAACAAGATAGTATTTCTAGTATTCTAGTATTTCTACTTTGCACATTCACCTACTGCAAATCTACAATTCCAGTGTTTTTAATTGCTATATTATATTTACTTCGCCACCGTGGCCTTTTTATTGCCTTTACCTCCCTTATCTCACCTCATTTGCTCACATTGTATATAGACTTGTTTTTGTAATGTATTATTGACTGTATGTTTGTTTTACTCCATGTGTAACTAACTCTGTGTTGTTGTATGTTTCGAACTGCTTTGCTTTTTCTTGGCCAGGTCGCAGTTGTAAATGAGAACTTGTTCTCAACTTGCCTACCTGGTTAAACAAAGGTAAAATAAATAAAATAAAAATAGTGCATCTGTATATGTTAAAGTATGTGTAGGCATTTGATCTATCTGGTGTGTGAGGTGGTGTGATGTGTGTGTGTGTGTGTGTGTGTGTGTGGTGTGTGTGTGTGTGTGTGTGTGTTTGTGGTTGTGTGTGTGTGTGTGTTGGTGTGTCTCTGTCTCTGCAGGGGTGTTTGAAACAATGTTTTTTTTTTTATCTAAACAATTCAACAATAGGAGGGCATTATTGTCTCTTGACAATAAGTTGATGAAATCCGAGCACGGGTAGCATTCCAGAGAGACATCAGGATTGCAACGTGCTCTGCTTCACGGGAACATGGCTAACTCAAGAGACGCTAACGGAGTCGGTGCAGCCAGCTGGTTTCTTCATGCATCCGCCGACAGAAACAAACATCTTTCTGGTAAGAAGAGGGCGGGGGGTATGCCTTATGATTAACGAGACGTGGTGTGATTCAAAACAACACACAGGAACTCAAGATTCTGTTCACTGATCTAGAACTCCTCACAATCAAATGTCGACCGCATTATCTACCAAGGGAATTCTCTTCGGTCATAATCACAGGCCGTATATATTCTCCCCCAAGCAGACACATCGATGGCCCTGAACGAACTTTATCTGACTCTTTGTAAACTGGAAACCACACACCCTGAGGCTGCATTCCATCGTAGCTGGGGATTTTAACAAGGCTAATCTAAAAACAAAACTCCCTAAATTCTATCAGCATATCGATTGTGCTACCAGGGCTGGAAAAACCCTAGATCATTGTTATACTAATTTCCGCGACGCATATAAGGCCCTCCCCCGCCCCCCTTTCGAAAAGCTGACCACGACTCCATTTTGGATTCCAGCTACAACAGAAACTAAAACAACAAGCTCCCGCGCTCAGGTCTGTTCAACGCTGGTCCGACCAATCTGATTCCACGCTTCAAGACTGCTTCGATCCCGCGATTGGAATATGTTCCGCATTGCGTCCAACAACAATATTGACGAATATGCTGATTCGGTGAGCGAGTTCATTAGGAAGTGCATTGACGATGTCGTACCCACAGGCAACGATTAAAACATTCCCAAACCAGAAACCGTGGATTGACGGCAGCATTCACGTTGAAACTGAAAGCGCGAACCACTGCTTTTAACCAGGGCAAGGTGACCGGAAGCATGACCGAATACAAACAGTGTAGCTATTCTTCCGCAAGGCAATCAAACAGGCTAAGTCCCAGTACAGAGACAAAATCGAGTCGCAATTCAACAGCTCAGAACACAAGAGGTATGTGGCAGGGTCTACAGTCAATCACGGATTACAAAAGAAACCAGCCCCGTCGCGGGCCAGGATGTCTTGCTCCCAGACAGGCTAAACAACTTTTTTGCCCGCTTGAGGACAATACAGTGCCACTGACACGGCCCCCTACCAAAACCTGCGGGCTCTCCTTCACTGCACCGAGGTGAGTAAAAATTTAACGTGTTAACCCTCGCAAGGCTGCAGGCCCAGACGGCATTCCCAGCCGCGTCCTCAGAGCATGCGCAGACCAGCTGGCTGGTGTGTTTACGGACATATTCAATCAATCCTTATCCCAGTCTGCTGTTCCCACATGCTTCAAGAGGGCCACCATGTTTCCTGTTCCCAAGAAAGCTAAGGTAACTGAGCTAAACGACTACCGCCCCGTAGCACTCACTTCCGTCATCATGAAGTGCTTTGAGAGACTAGTCAAGGACCATATCACCTCCACCCTACCGGACACCCTAGACCCACTCCCATTTGCTTACCGACCAATAGGTCCACAGACGACGCAATCGCAAACCACACTGCCACGACTGCGCCTAACCCATCTGGACAAGAGGAATACCATGTGAGAATGCTGTTCATTGATTACAGCTCAGCATTTAACACCATAGTACCTCCAAACTCGTCATCAAGCTCGAGACCTGGGTCTCGACCCCGCCCTGTGCAACTGGGTCTGGACTTCCTGACGGGCCGCCCCCCAGGTGGTGAGGGTAGGTAACAACATCTCCACCCCGCTGATCCCACACTGGGCCCCACAAGGGTGCGTTCTGAGCCCTCTCCTGTACTCCCTGTTCACCACGACTGCGTGGCCATGCACGCCTCCAACTCAATCATCAAGTTTGCGGATGACACTACAGTGTAGGCGTTGATTACCAACAACGACGAGACGGCCTACAGGGAGTGAGGCCCTCGGAGTGTGGTGTCAGGAAAAAACCTCACACTCAACGTCAACAAAACAAAGGAGATGATTGTGGACTTCAGGAAACAGCAGAGGAGCACCCCCCTATCCACATCGACGGGTCAGTAGTGGAGAATGTGGAAAGTTTTAAGTTCCTCGTGTACACATCACGGACAAACTGAATTGGTCACCCACACAGACAGCGGCGTGAAGAAGGCGCCAGCAGCGCCTCTTCAACCTCAGGAGGCGAAGAAATTCGGCTTGTCACCAAAAAGCACTCACAAACTTCTACAGATGCACAATCGAGAGCATCCTGTCGGCTGTATCACCGCCTGGTACGGCAACTGCTCCGCCCACAACCGTAAGGCTCTCCAGAGGGTAGTGAGGTCTGCAGAACGCACCACCGGGGCAAACTACCTGCCCTCCAGGACACCTACACCACCGATGTCACAGGAAGGCATAAAGATCATCAAGGACAACAACCACCCAGACCACTGCCTGTTCACCCCGCTATCATCCAGAAGGAGGTCAGTACAGGTGCATCAAAGCAGGGGACCGAGAGACTGAAAAACAGCTTCTATCTCAAGGCCATCAGACTGTTTTAACAGCCACCACTAACATTTAGCGGCCGCTGCAACATACTGACTCAACTCCAGCCACTTTAAAAATGGGAATTGATGGAAATTATGTAAAAAAATGTACCACTAGCCACTTTAAACAATGCCACTTAATATAATGTTTACATACCCTACATTACCCACTCATATGTATATACTGTACTCTATATCACTACTGCATCTTGCCATCTTTATGTAATACATGTACCACTAGCCACTTTAAACTATGCCACTTTATGTTTACATACCCTACAGTACTCATCTCATATATATACCGTACTCTATACCATCTACTGCATCTTGCCTATGCCGTTCTGTACCACCACTCATTCATATATCTTTATGTACATATTCTTTATCCCTTTACACTTGTGTGTGTATAAGGTAGTAGTTGTGGAATTGTTAGGTAGATTACTTGTTGGTTATTACTGCAGGTGTGACATAGAAGCACAAGCATTTCGCTACACTCGCATTAACATCTGCTAACCATGTGTATGTGACTAATAAAATTTGATTTGATTTGATTTGATATACATATCGCTTATTAATTAATGCTGTGGGATAAATCAGGTGTTTCTTGGTGGTCTTAAACAAATCTACTGTGAACACATTCTTGTAAGTTGTCTACGTTGACATTTCTGGGTATGTCTCGCATGTAACATAATAATAATAATAATAAAGATTATGATAATAATGTTATATTATTTTTATAATAATACATATCTGCAAACCAAATGTATTTCTGAAAACCCCTTTTTTGCATCTTCAATAGTTATAACCGTTAATGTTGGATGCCTCCAAATCAATTATTCCCGGTCTCAGCTGAGTATCCTATAGACGTTTTAAATAATTGAAAGATTATTGGAATCTGTGCTGGTAGCTGGACAGGTAGTATGACTGACAGTGAAGGTGAACAGGTACCCGAGGAATGGTTAAGACTGTGGCCTGAATTGCTTTAACCATAAAAATTGTATATTTACGGAGTAGTATGTGCTGCATAACATAGGAAACAGAATAACAGGTATCACAATCAAATTCAAAACCGGTATCCAAGCAAATTCATAATCACAAAGATCAAATCCTAACAATCATTATTAACATACTTAGGGAATTCCACATGCCGGTTCATTAAGAAGTCAATAGGTATCATCCTTGAGTCATTTATATTTCACCCTTTCAAGTGTTTTCATGTGTACATGTAATTTCATGACATATTAACCATATAACTTTGGCATAATTAGCCTGTGATAATCCGTAGAGTCTTGATCATTGACCAAATCACATTACACGTTAGATTTGAAGCGTGCGCTCCAAGCCGCTCGCCGCGGTAATAACTATAAACCAATAACTGATGGCCCACTCTCCCGATCGCAACGGAAAGTTCCTATGAAAGGTAACCGCTTCGGTGGACTTCCATGGATTCCTGGACGCATAGAACTTCTGGATTAGATGGAGTTAAGGAAGAGAAAGCAGCGAGATCGGGTTATGGCTATTTCCTCATTTGATGGGATGAGATCTGTTGTACATTACCACCCGACCTAATTAAGGCATCCCCCGGCACTGCTGAAAATGAGGCCTCGAATTAAAGGACGTTTCCACCAATATCCTTGGGATTTTCTACAATAATATTCAACTATAATTATTGAAAATATATACAAAAAAATCGAAATATATATATTTTATCATAAAAAATACATACAATTGACATAGAGATATATCGTGAAAATCGTTGTCCTCCAGTTTTAGAATATCTTGACTGAATATTGGTTCTATCTCGGAGTTGTCCTTATCATGTTGTCTGTCCATTTCAAACAAATGTATTTCTTAAAACCCCTTTTTGCATCTTCAATAGTTGTCACAATGTGTTTTACAGATACCCTGTCTATAAAATCTAAGACCTATCAATGCATATGCCTCAGCACAGCCTCTTGGAAACACTCCCTAGAAGTCATAAACCTAGGAACAAAATTATAGAGGTACCATGCTCTGAGTGGACATTTAAGAGTACATGTGCCCCTTACTGTTTTTCAAGATGTTCCAACGTTCGTAGATGACCCTCAGGGTCATATAATAACCAGGGTGGCTGTAGAGTGGGCATAAGTTCAACACTCGGGAGTCAATGTCCTGTCTTTTGTTTTTTTCATAGCCTGAGAGAGAGAGCAAGAGAGAGAATATATCACCTAAAGTTAGCACAGCTGCACTCTATGAGGCACATTATATTGATAATTGTCTAAAATTGTATGTCATTGTCTTTCATAAATGTTGCAATACCGAATGTTTAAACGTTGTTAAATATTTGTTACTTTGGTATACATTGAGAGAGTAATATTATACACTTAAATAATAGATCATCATTCACACACACAGCCATTCATTCACACACTTCATAGTTTATTATCATAGTTTATCTAATTATCGTTTCTAATCACAGTTTGAACATAGTTGGCCATGGTTTCTAATCATACTTCCTAACCATACTTTCTAATCATACTTTCTAGTCTGAGAGGTTTGATATAATAAGCGGGTCAAATAGACCCTAAGAGGGCCGAAGCTATTGTTTACAAACAGTATGAATAAAAACAATGGTTCAATGGATAAATAGCCTTCATTTTTAGAAAACATACATGTAAATGCCAAGAATTAATACCTATCATTCTTAAATAATATATATCTATATACAAACATCCCATTGAATATTCAACTCACCTTCAAAAAAAGTTCCATGAGAAAGGAAGGATCCACCGATTATCTTTTAGCTGTTCTGGGCTGATGGCTGGTGTTTGGAGTTAGGCCGTTAGTACAAAACCCTAGAATAGCATCTGTTTCATCTGCTCCTCCGAAGTCGTGTCCCTAACACGTCATGTGGGGTAAATTTACAGAGTGGTGGTGTTTTTATGGGGCGCCGTCCTGTATGCAAAAATGGACCTGTAGTACCCCAGAATGTTTAGAGAACAAAACAATGATTTAAAACAACAGGAGGGGATGTCTAGACATATTCTATGCTGGCTGCATTGCCTTTTGATTTCCTACAACGTCTGGGATATAACACCTGTTTTTAGTTTTTTTTTGAGGAACCCAGTATGCATATGTCACCGGTATAACATTGTTTTAAACCCTAGGGGCTGTCTCGACATAATGTATTCTGTCTGGGCTGTTTGACTTTTGCGCCCCACACATCTTCTGGGGTGAAATAAATACGGATTTGAAAGGCTTGTGTGGTAATGAATCGAAAGTGCCGTTATTGTTTCAAGAGCAATTGAAGAGACGCCCACACACTTCTTGATGGGGGTAGACAGATATCTGTACATACAGTTTGCATGATAGTGCAAACCTTGGTTTCAAATGCCCCATGCAGAGACACACCCCCCACCCCTCTTTGTTTTTGAAACACACACATACACGCACACGTCTTTCCAGAAAGCCTTTTTTCTCAGGGACATGCTTGGTGATAGAGCGAAAATACATATTCCTTTCATTAAAGGTGAGATACTGTTTTAAATTCCTTTATTTAATTCTAAATCTTTAGTACAAACCTTTTTAAAACATGTTATAATTATTACTGCGCAATATTTAAACATGCACAAATGTGTTATGTATAAACATTGTTGTACTATAGTTGTACATCATTACCACACACAGTCCTGCACTTTAAAAACCTTTTAAATATTTATGTTTATAACATGCTGTTGTAGGAAAGACTGTATTCGTATAAAATAATACATTGTTTTGAAACGCACAGACCCATTTTCCCAGAAAAGCCTTTCTCCGCGAGAGAGAAAACAATCGATTCCCGTTCGTTAAAGGGTGAGATACAAATTTAAAACCATTTATTTAATTCAAAATATTTAGTACAGACCTTTTAAAACATGTTGTAATTAATTAAACAATTTTACTATTCCTTTCTTACAGATAAAGGGCCTGGTTATAGGTTTTGACATCCTGCCGTTTCCAATTCCACCCCGTCGTCAAGACAGGCTCTCTTGCTCGTAGGATATCCCACACAAGCCCCAGCTCCGTAAGTTTTCCAGGCACAATGTAGTTCACATCCAGACAGGCTTTGGATAATACATACAAACTAGCAGATTTTGTAGCATCTCTACTATATCTGACATGTTACTGTGGTCTTTTTTTAAAAGTCAAGTGTACACTTTTGTTTCACAGTAGATTTGTTTAAGACCACCAAGAAACACCTGATTTATCCCACAGCATTAATTAATACGCGATATGTATATGCCCTCCTATTGTTGAATTGTTTAGATTAAAAAAAAAACATTGTTTCAAACACCCCTGCAGAGACACACACACACACACACACAACTTCCCGCCAGGATGTCCTGACCGGATGCCCAAATATGGGCATGCACACGTCATCCGGACATAGGGTCATAAATCAAACGTTTGACGCGTGCCGTCTACTGTATTCTCTCTAATGTGGATTAAACTATTTAATTTCTGTGTAATAAATCTGGGGGAAAAGTTATATGTTGTAATGTTCACCTTTATGCAATGCATGAAAACGGAATGGGTTAATCTGGGAAAGTACATGTATGAACTGAATACTGTACTGTAGATGGGGAAATGACACTTTATTTCACTCTTCATAACCTCAAAATATTTCACCGCAGCAATAAAAAATGTATTTATTTCTTGAATACAACCAATATTATGTTGATGCATACTGTAGGACAATCTAAACGTGTCATGTATTATATGTTATGAAATATTAAATGTTATGACATTGTAATAAAGACATACACATTTTCTACTGTCTATTCGATGCTCATTCCTCAATCAACACATTCAACATGCTTCCATCTTTAGGCCAATCCATCCATATTCTACCTTTAATCATGACAAGCTATGTTTCTCACGCCTACTTAGTGTAACAGAAAACAGAATGCGACATCAGGTTAGCACATCATTGAAGAATAGTTAGGTCTAATATATAATGGGGTACAAGGTGTATAATGTCACATGATGCTCAGTTAGGAAACCAAAACAAATGTAGGTTGGCATCTGTACATGAAGTAGAGCGCCTGAATCTTTCAGTGACATACATTGACACATTTTGTATTCCAATGGACCTATCACAGATTATGTCTGCTGAAATATGGCCCCCCTATGTGTACCCACAAACTAAAATCAACTAATAAGTCTTACACCTGGGCCTGCAAAAGGGGGCCATTTTCTAGGACACTGGTGACTTCTTAATGCTCTGTGGCCTCCACCACGGGTATTTCGGCCTCTTCTATATCGGCCTTTTCTGAGTGCCCAGGGTTCAGGTACTGCAGGATGGGGTCTAGGAGGACCTCGACAGCCCAGGAGCGGCGACGCACGGCGCTGATTGAAGGGAGGGCCAGGGTGTCCAACTCCTCCAGACTGTCCTGCATCTGGCTGCCCTGGCGGTCATTGTGTGAGTTGTCCGGGGCTAGCCCGGGGGCTGGGGTGTTGCCTCCACTGGATGAGCTCCTGCGGGAGCGGATTGACAGGCTCTTGCGTCTGAGTGGGCTGCCGTTTCCTTCGTCAAAGTAGTACTCAGTGGTCTCCACCTCGGGCACAACAGCACTGGACGAGCTCCTGCGGGAGCGGGGAGACAGGCTCTGGTGTCTGGGTGGGCTCTCGTCTTTTGCGTGTGCGTTCTTGTCTGCGGTCTCCACCTCGGGTATAACGGTCTTGTCTGAGGATGGTTCAGAGCTCAGGTACTGGAGGATGGGGCCAAGGAGGACCTCGGCAGCCAAGGATCGGCGGCGCAAAGCACTGGTAGAAGAGACCTCCAGGATGTCGAACTCCACAGAGAGAGGCTCGTCATTCCACATCTGGCTGCCCTGGCGGACGTTTGATGGGTTGCCAGCACTTGATGAGCTTCTGCGGGAGTGAACAGACAGGCTCTTGCTTCTGGGTGGGCTCTCGTCTCTGGCTTCTGTGTGGTTCTTGGTGGTCTCCACCTCGGGTACAACAGGCTCGTCTGAGTGTGGCTCAGAGCTAATGTACTGGAGGATGGAACCTGGAAGGACCTCGGCCGAGGAGGGGTGACGCACAGTGCTGGTAGAATGAAGCTCTAGGGGGTCCAGCTCCAGAGAAAGAGGCTGGTTGTCTGGCTTCTGGCTGCCCCGGTGAGAGAGAGGTTGGTCATCCGGGTTACCAGCACTTGATGACCTTCTGTGGGAGCGGGGAGACAGGCTGTTGCGTCTGGATGGGCTCACGTCTCTGGCATCTGAGTAGTACTCAGTGCTCTCCACCTCGAGTGCCATGGCCTCATCTGAGACTTTCTCAGGGCTCAGGTCCTCAGTGGTCTCCACCTCGGGTGCAACAGCACTGGACGAGCTCCAGCCGGAGCGAGCAGACAGGCTCTTGCGTCTTGGTGAGCTTTCATCTCTGGCTTCTGTGTGGTTCTCGGTGGTCTCCACCTCGGGTATAATGGTCTCATCTGAGGGTGGCTCAGAGCTCAGGTACTGGAGGATGGAGCCAAGGAGGACTTCGGCAGCCGAGGAGGGGCGAAGCACGGTGCTTGTAGAAGGGAGCTCCAGGGGGTCTAGCTCCAGAGAGAGAGGCTGGTCGTCAGGCTTCTGGCTGCCCTGGCGAGAAAGAGGCTGGTCATCAGGCTTCTGGCTGCCCTGGCGAGAGAGAGGCTGGTCATCGTTGTTGGCTGGGTTACCCGGGGCTGGGTCGGGAGCTGGGCTGGGGTCTGGGGGATTGATGCCGCTGGATGAGCCCCTGCGTACTGAAGAGCGACAACACACAGCGATGGTGGAAGGGAGATCCAGGTTCTTGAGCTCCAGAGAGAGAGTCTGGTCATCCTGCTTCTGGCTGCCACAGCTGCCGTTGGGCGATTTGGCTGAGGCTGGACTGGGGGCACTGGTTGAGCCCGTTTGGGAGAGGGTATACGAGCTCTTGCGTTTGTGTGGGCGGCCGTCCATGGCCTTGAGAAAGAGGCTAYTGGCAGAACTGCGGYGAGTGGTGTCAGAGGACATGGATTCCTGCTGGTTGAGGAAGTCCTCCACATCCTGATCACTTGGCTGCTGGAGCTGAGACAGAGACAGAGATAGAGAGAGAAAGAGAGACAGACAGAGAGAGAGAGAGACAGAGAGAGAAAGCGACCGAGATAAAAGGTGGGGGTACACAGGGGATTAAGACTGTGGGGAATATACATACAGAGAGACATATAAGGGCAAATAAAGGAGAGATTAGACGAGGGGAGATGATACAAAGAGGAAGGTTAAGTAACCTAGTAAGGAAGGGTGCAACTATAATTTAGAATGCTCACCATGTTGTAGAGAGGGGTGCTGTTGACCAGCAGCTGCAGTAGGATCTTGCCCAGCTCCTGCAGGTCGGCCAACACAAGCTGCACCTGAGCAGGCAGTCCCAGCAGCTGCTTGACGGGCCCCAGTTCAGCCAGGACTCGTACCTGGGCCTTCAACTGGTCCAGGGTCAGCCTCCTCACGGCCTCTAGACGCAACACCGGGTACACATAGAGCAGCTGCAGCCTCTGGAGCACAGAGCCCACCACCTCCAGCAGCCTGCTCAGGCCGATCTGATGATACAATGATAAGGCACTTAGCTGAAGACTTACAGACTTATAATGGCAGTTACAGTTGAAGTCAGAAGTTTACATACACCTCAGCCAAATACATTTAAACTTAGTTTTTCACAATTCCTGACATTTAATCCCAGTAAAGATTCCCTGTCTTAGGTCAGTTAGGATCACCACTTTATTTTAAGAATGTGAAATGTCAGAATAATAGTAGAGAGAATGATTTATTTCAGC
>NC_036845.1:8987899-9020442 GCF_002910315.2 Salvelinus sp. IW2-2015
CTCAGTCTCTATGGGAGAGTGTGCAGGAGCATTAATGAGGGTGTTTGTCTGATGAGGCCGACCCTCATTGGTGGGCTTTCAGCACCAGCCTATTCTCCTCTCTCTCCAGCCAGCAGCCTGCAGCAGCAGTTAGGGTTATTTAGCACCAATTACCCCTGGGAAAAATCGGGACTCAGGTTGTATCATCACAGCACATTACAAGAGGTTCAAGCAAAGAGGCTGCTGGAAACCCTATAGTTGTAAGGAAAAATATATAATATCTCTACGAAAGTTCATGAAACATTTCCTAGTGTTACTGTTTATTTTGATATTTTTCTATTTAGTAACTACTTTGACAGCTTCACTTTAAACCCAATTTTAGTTCATAGAACCGTAAACCTAAAAATTAATGTACTATAAAACAATCCATTGAAATTCTAGTAGTTATCCTTCTCAATGTTCATCCTCTTTCCTAAAAGCCTCCTTGAGGTGCCCCATATAGTGGCCCTGTTATTGAAAATATCCCCCAATTTCAACTGACCTAAACCCAGCTTGAGCTTCATAACAACAGCAAGCCTCACAATGAATTAATTTGTAAATATGCCACCATACTGTTTTTTGTTAGTTTCCACAACTCTTGCATTCAGAGAGCTGTGTATGTTCACTGTCTGTGTCTTATTGGTCCATCAAAGTCTTGCCCCCCAGCCCTCATATCTCCTCATCGCTCTGTGTGTTTGTCTGTCTGAGTGTGTGCTGCAGGGGCAGTGGTAGGCTCTAAAGCTCACGTAGGCCAAATCCCACAGGGACCACTCTCGGGACGGGAGGTAGCTTAGTGGTTAGAGCGCTGGGCCAGTACCCAAAAGGTTGCTGGATCGACTCTCCGAGCTGACAAGGTAAAATCTGGCTTTCTGCCCATGAACAAGGCAGTTAACCCACTGTTCCCCGGTAGGCTGTCATTCTAAATAAGAATTTGTTCTTAACTGACTTGCCTAGTTAAATAAAGGTTAAATATATATTTTTTATCATTGTCCCTTTCAAGTTGTTAATTTGGATGGCAGTGGTGCCATTGTCATGATGCTTTTCATGTTGACGTACTATGTATCTCTTGTGGACATTTTTGTTGCAGATTTCATGTCCCTTTCTGTCCCTTTCCCTGTGCATGATCAAAATAAATTCCTCAAAAGATAACAAGGATAACAAAAACGTTTTATGTGAACTATCTATTCAAATGTTGTCGTCTCACTTGTCTCATAAGCCCTCCCTCCCTCCCCTCCTTCTGTCCTAAGCCATAGAGTCTGCTATAGCCCCAGGAGATTTGAGTCTGGTACATCTTTATGATGGTGCTCAGAACTCTGTTCCCGGGTAAGGGTAATACTGAGCCCCAGCCCTCTGCTCATGTAGACAGGAAATGCAGGGAGTGCCCTAGAGCCTTCACAGAGAGCACTGACCATGTCTCTGGGCACGTAGCCTGCTTCTATTTAACCCGAACCCAATAAAGGCAGACAGAGACAGCCGAGGATGTTGTGGTGGTTAGAGAACCTCCCGAGGGACCTAGCATCAAGTGATTACAGAGGAGGTCAACAAAGAGCAGCTGAGGTGCTGCCTGAAAATGCTCTGTTTTATTCATCCATTTAAAGTTATTCTGTTGTGTCGTTATTTTATTATTACATTGTTATTATCATTATGTTACACTTTTAGTATAAATTATTATATTGTCTGAATGTTAGACTATTTTAACTGTACATCTAAATGTCTTTAATACCTTGTTCGATTTTGTGCGGTACCCTGATTGAGTAAAGAGGAGGCGGTATAGTTTATCAGGATGGACGCGAGGTCTGACAGCAATGAGGAACAGATTGGTGTGTGGAGGAAAACGAGAAGGAAGAGAAAGGTGTAAAAAACACAGGGGAGTGAGACACGGAGGGTGGCAAAGGATGGGTAGTTCAGATGAATGAGAGTCATAGTGTGAGAAAGGGCGAAGAGGAGAGAGCAGATTGATCTGGGCTAGGACGTGATATGTGTAAAGCAAGAGGCCTGTAGTTGAGACTACAGGGAACGAAAGCAGACGAAGGTTTGTTTTAGGGACACAGCCATAGAGAGGATTCTAGGTGTTTCTCACCCTTTCGGTAGCATCCTGTAGCATCACCATGGCCTGCTCCAGCCTGTTTCTGAGCTTCAGCAGGCGGTGGTACAGCTGCAGGCTCAGATAGAGCAGGAGGCTTCGGAACCGCGTCCACAACCCAGGCTCATCCTCCCCATCTTCATCCTCAAACTGCTGTGTCCTCCTCTCCCACTCTAGGCCTGGGGAACACACAGAGGCAAGTCAAAAGACAAATATGGTGTGGTCAACTCAACAGAAAGATGTAGATGTGTCTTTGTTGCCAAAACTTGCCCTCGTAACTGTAGCGTCCAATATTCGAAGCAGACTGGACACAGCCATATTGACAGAGCGAGGTGTTAGGGTCATATACTTCCCACTGGGCACACACTGGTTGAATCAACGTTGAACCAATGTGGAGTAGACATTGAATTGACGTCTGTGCCCAGTGGGTTACTGGTAGTTGGTTGTATTTGCACGGTAGAATATGTGTCATTTCTTCCACACAGGCATCACAACTCCTTTCACCCCTTCCAAACACCTCTTCCCCCACACACAGAGCATCATCAGTGTGACACACTGTCTGATCAACACAGTCTATGCACTCTACAATTACACACCATCATCTAAAAACATGCTTGATTGTTTACATGTTGATGAATGATGAAAGGAAATAGTATTTACAAGCACACTTTATATTTCAAGTGAGGATATGAGTCAGTATGATTTGATAATGTACTGCAATGTTACCAAGACAACAGTGCATCACATCAATCTGGTTTTCATGTTGATTTGATCTCCTTTACAGACAGCAGATATCAATTATACTCTATTTTAATGAGTTAATTACTATATGTTTTCCTATGATTAAAATATTTACAAAACAACACAATAGAAAGATTTGAAAATAAGTTTTTATTCTCAAATCTGTTATTATGGATGTCATTGTGTATTAGAACAGCCTCAAAGCAAATGAGTAGGGACATTATCAAACACTTGAAGAGCATTATCGCCCCCCTGTGGTAAAGCTCAGAAAGCAGCAATAGGATGACCATGCAGATTGTGGTGTACACTGTATACTCTTACCTGACTTTAGACCAAAGACCTCATAAAGCATTCATGAATACACTTCAGCGGAAAGACAGCCTCCCAATCCACCATTCGGCAGAGACTGTGTAAAGTGCACTAGCCCCTCCACTACCCTCCACCCAAACTCACGCAGTGTAGCCGTCAGGGGCATGTACTTGGCCATGGCCTCCTCTGAGCGTGTGAGGATGTCGTCCAGGCCCGAGGTGGCCATCTGACCCAGCTGTGACTCCTGCAGAGCAAGGAGGTAGTACCAGGTGGCATCAGTCAGCTTGTCCCAGCGCCCCTGTATCCCGTCCAGCTCATCATTCACACGAAGTTGCACGTCATCCAGGGTCAGAAAGAAGGCATCCTTCAGGTGACCCAATACCTGTGGGGAGGATGGTGGGTGGAGGAGAGGAGGGTTGTAGGGAATAGGGTGATAAAGAAGTAGCAGGGTGTTGAGATAATGAAAGAAGTGAAAGATGGCGAGTGAAGAAAAGGGGGGAGGTGGGAGTGGTAGAATAGTTGTAGATTATAAGGCAGAAAGAAAGGGAGAGAGGCAGTTTGGAATTTAGAAAAAGGGAGAAATAATCAGTCAGAGCAACAGTAGGATGTTATAAATGGAATCCTTCCAACATGATTAATGGTCAGYAGCAGTAWCCTTCCACATAGTCTAACACCATGCAAACTTAATGTCAATGTCAACTATTGAAACTCTGGTAATGCATCTAATAGACTATAAAGTGGTGTGAAAGGTCMRTTAATGCTSGAACAATCAGAATGTGTCTACGATAACAGACCAGTCAGTCAGGCTCACACACTGCATCATCACCCACTGGGCCAGGCAGAACAGAAACAGAGAGAGAAGACACCCACCTCCTCTGTAGACTGGTGCAGGACGGGAAAGTTCTTTTCCAGCTGGTCCAAGCCCATACAAGCATAGTTATTGACGACCTCAACTGCAATATGGAGGAGAGAACCAATAGTGAGGGAAGGAAACCAAAAGTTAGAGTTATTTGGTGGTAGCGGTGGCATCCATGTTAAAGTTATTCACATTTTACATTTTATATTTGATGGCAGATGAGAGTTATAAGGCAATAGGGTAGAATAAATCAGTAGAGTTTTCAGTATTCAGTGTACTCACTCTGGGGTTCCAGACTAAGTAGGAGGGGGGTGGCACGGAGAATGGCAGCCTGGGACACATTACGCACCCCAATCTCAGCCACGCCCCCAACCACACCCAGGAGCGGGTAACGGCCCTTTACGTCCGTGTAAACTGAAACAACAGATTTCAGGGCGGAGTCGAAGAGCGGCAGACTAGCCACCCGTTGCACGGCGTTGGCCTGGAGAAAGAAGGACAATTTACTCCCTTGAAATCAAGCGTTTAACGGCCCCTGGTTATTGTTTTTATATATTTTCCAGCTCACCTCAATGTAATGATTATTTGTGTACGACATGTCCTTTTCACCAATCCTGTAAAACAGAATATGTAGAAAGAGTGAATTACCTTAGTGACTGTCAGGCAAACACCTCATAGGGACACAGGGGGCAAAGCAGAATGCCCCAAGCAGTCTTTCCCACATCTGTTTCATAATGACTTTCTTATCTTGAATCTAACATCCTGTTTACATGGTAATGTCAGCTGCGAGGGTGCCACAATGATAACAGTTGTTCTATGCTCCTAGCATGCAAATCTAGTTATCCCTTCAATGGGCGCTGACCATACCCAAGGAGGATGACAGTGAACAATGGGAGTCATGAAAGGGAATGAACTGTTCAGCAGTGCTGCAATGAAGAAACCATTTCAAACAATTCTGTAAGGAACAGTAAGGAACTCAATAAATATTTACATAAACCAGAGGTCATCCATCCTTACATCAAGGTTTTAGTATGATCAAATATTAAGCCACAGCCTAGTGGCATTGACCAGAAACATAAACACAGAAAGCAATTCTGCTCACACTATCAAATTTAAAGGAAAATATTGAAAGACAAGACAATTATATGCTTCAAATAAGATCAAGTAAGCAGAGCTTTGGATAGAATTACTGTCAATGATATATATAAAAACTATATGCCAACATAGGCTACCACTAACACCTTGTTGTAGCCCAGGCTAATGACTCCATCTGCCTTAAGTTTGACCAACTAGGTAGCCTCGCCTAGGCAAATAAGGAAACATTTCTTGAAGGCGGATAAAAATGATGGAATAACATTCTTACCTCTGAAAATTGTGGTTTTAAAGATTTGAAGTATAATATGAAATTTAACAAACTCTTCTCCAAGTGTTTATGCAGGTCTGGCTTGCACAACTTTCAATTCAGCCTATCAACTCCTGAACTTCCAGAGCCTTTCAGCACTAAATAAGTATAGCTGCTGAAGTGCGCGGGTTATGACATCTTTGCAATTCGTAAAGGACGCGCATGTGATCGAACTGCGAATCACAGTTTTGCATTCAGCAATTAGAGGAGCATAGCAAATTGACAGATACGTTGCTTCTGCATTGATATTTCATGCATATTATTAGACTTTACGCCACCAGAAAAGCAGCCCCTGGATGTATTTTTTGTTGTTGCTTGTTCATAGCCTTGTACAGTTTGCAAAGTGCAAGCTTGTTATTTTTCTTGTTCTGTGGTGGAATGTCTACAACAGTCACGATAACAGCTGAAAACTCCCTCTGGAGGTAGAAGGGTCAGCATTTGAACATCAGGTATTCCAAGATGGCTGAACAGGATTCTAAAGCCTGAGCGCTCAGTCTAAATTAAAGCCTAGGTCTACTACTTAGCCCTTCAAAAACTGTACTAGAAACTTAATGTTGAAGTAGGGGCTTTTAATATCCTATACCTTGCAACAGTCACTGAATAAATAAATGAAACATGCATAAGTGATTTGATTTCCAAAGCATAATTGGAAACACCATACACCGATTCAATCAGAAAACATGAATAGGCCTACAGGCACAAGATTGAGTCAACTTTCTGTGACTACTGAAATTATTCAGAGATGAAGTTGCTCAAGGTCTTAAGAGGGATTGACCTTGACATAGTAGATGATGTTACAACTTTTGAAAAGATTTTAAAAGTATCTGAAAGCTTACTACAACCCTATTAGTCGTGTAGGTAGACTAATACATTGATTAGTGTCTAGCTAAACATGGCAAACTATAGCTGTGCCACTTAACTTCATTACTTAGTGGTCCTGGTTGGTAGGCTAACATAACATGGGCTCCTGAGTGGCGCAGTGGTCTAAGGCGCCACTACAGAAACCCTGGTTCGAATCCAACTGGCCGTGATTGGGAGTTGCATAGTGCACAATCGGCCCAGCGTTGTCTGGGTTTGGCTGGTGTAGGCCGCCATTGTAAATAAGAATTTGTTCTTAACTGACTTGCCTCGTTAAATAAATAACAGCACCATCAATGTACACAGAGCCCCACTTGAGGAGGCTATTAAAGTTCGTCAGCTCTAATGACTCAATTATGTGAACCAGTTTAGAAGTGACGTGTGATGATATGGAAAAAACAACCCAAGAAACTTTCAAGTTAACTAATCTGGGCATTTCCAAAATTTAACAGAGGATACATTGTGTGAAACCTATGTTCTTAGTTGCCCGAAGCTAATTTCAATGAAATGCCACAGATATCATTAAACAGAGTTTCACTGACATTAACAGCTCCTACCAACAAGCCATAAGACTGCTGAACAGTTCATCAAAAGGGTACCTGGACTATTTGCATTGACCCCCTTGTTTTATTATTATTTCTTGCAATGATACAGGATTTTGTCCTCTTGCACAGGATCAATGTACACTCACTGGACTCTAACCACACACACTACACTGACACTCCAACACACACACACACACACACACACACACACACACACACACACACACACACACACACACACACACACACACACACACACACACACACACACAGCTGCTACTCTCTGTTTATTATCTATGTATAGTCACTTTAACCCTACCTACATGTACATATTACCTTAATTACCTTGACTACACCGTAACCCTGCGCATTGACTCGGTACCGGTACCTCTTGTACATAGCCTTGTTATTGTTATTTTTATTGTGTTACTAATTTTCCTTTAGTTTATTTAACAAGTTTTTCTTACTTACTTTTAAATACTCTGCATTGTTGGTTAAGGGCTCGTAAGTAAGCATTTCGGGGGTAAGGTTGTATTCGGCGCATGTGACAAATAAAATTGGATTTGATTAGGCCTAACTACTTGACCTGAACAAAGGCCAACTGTGGTAAAACATTTTTTATTTTCTACACTATTACTTCCATTTTCCCAGATCTCATCCATTATAGAGCAAAGGAGGCATCTTTATTGAACTTCATTCCCACATTCAAGAACATTTTCATGTTTTCTTTCTAATAAAACAATCCTTCTATCACAGTTGAAGGCTGATTCTTAGTTTAGAGGGAAAGATACTAGCTTAAGGTAAAGGTTATTCACATCATACACTTTGTCTTATTTCAAGACAAATCTGAAATGTAGATAATTTCAGTTTCCAAGGAGTGGAATGCACTTGACATGAATGGACTTCTGTATAGTGGAAGTTCCCAGAAGCCCTGCTGAATTTCACAGATGACTCCATGTCAAATCTGACCATAATTCTATCCTCCTGACTCCTGCTTACAAGCAGGAAAGCAGGAAGCACCAGTGACTCGGCCTATAAAAAAGTGGTCAGATGAAGCAGATGGTAAGCTACAGGACTGTTTTGCATGCACAGACTGGAATATGTTCTGGGATTCTTCTGATGACATTGAGGAGTACACCACATCAGTGACTGGCTTCATCAATAAGTGCATTGATGGCGTCATCCCCACAGTGACTGTACGTACATACCCCAACCAGAAGCCATGGATTACAGGCAACATCCGCACTGAGCTAAAGGGTAGAGCTGCCGCTTTCAAGGAGCGGGACACTAAACCGGAAGCTTATACGAAATCCCGCTATGCCCTCCGATGAACCATCAAACAGGCAAAGCGTCAATACAGGACTAAAATCGAATCGTACTACACTGGCTCTGACGCTCGTCGGATGTGGCAGGGCTTGCAAACTATTACAGACTACAAAGGGACAAAGGGAAGCACAGCTGAGAGCTGGCCAGTGAAACGAGCCTACCAGATGAGCTAAATTACTTCTATGCTCGCTTCGAGGTAAGTAACACTGAAACATGCCAACATTCACAAGGCCGCAGGGCCAGACGGATTACAAGGACGTGTACTCCGAGCATGCACTGACCAACTGGCAAGTGTCTTCACTGACATTTTCAACATTTCCCTGTCTGAGTCTGTAATACCAACATGTTTCAAGCAGACCACCCATAGTCCCTGTGCCCAAGAACACTAAGGTAACCTGCCTAATTGACTACCAACCCGTAGCACTCGCGTCTGTAGCCATGAAGTGCTTTGAAAGGCTGGTCAGGGCTCACATGAACACCATTATCCCAGAAACTCTAGACCCACTCCAATTTGCATACCACCCCAACAGATCCACAGATGATGCAATCTCTATTGCACTCCACACTGCCCTTTCACACATGGACAAAAGGAACACCTATGTGAGAATGCTATTCATTGACTACAGCTCAGCGTTCAACACCATAGTGCCCTCAAAGCTCACCACTAAGCTAAGGACCCTGGGACTAAACACCTCCCTCTGCAACTGGATCCTGTACTTGCTGACGGGCCGCCCCCAAGTTGTAAGGGTAGGTAACAACACATCCACCACGCTGATCCTCAACACGGGGGCCCCTCAGGGGTGCGTGCTCAGTCCTCTCCTGTACTCCCTGTTCACCCATGACTGCATGGCCAGGCATGACTCCAACACCATCATTAAGTTTGCAGATAACACACCAGTGGTAGGCCTGATCACTGACAAAAACGAGACAGCCAATAGGTAGGTCAGAGACCTGACCGTGTGGTGCAAGGACAACAACCTATCCCTCAATGTGATCAGACAAAGGAGATGATTGTGGACTACAGGAAAAGGAGGACAGAGCACGCCCCCATTCTCATCGACTGGGGCCAAACTTCCTGCCATCCAGGACCTCTATACCAGCGGAAGGCCCTAAAAATGGTCAAAGAGTCCAGCCACCCTAGTCATAGACTGTTCTCTTTGCTACCACACGGCAAGCGGTACCGAAGCACCAAGTCGAGATCCAAGAGGATTCTAAACAGCTTCTACCCCCAAGTCATAAGACTCCTGAACAGCTAATCAAAGGACTACCCAGATCCTATTTTTACACTGCTGCAACTCTCTGTTATTATCTATGCATAGTCACTTTAATAACTCTACCTACAGTACTGTTCAAAAGTTTGGGGTCACTTAGAAATGTTTTTATAGAATATCTACATAGGCGTACAGAGGCCCGTTATCAGCAACCATCACTCCTGTGTTCCAATGGCATGTTGTGTTAGCTAATCCAGGTTTATAAATTTCAAAGTCTAATTGATCATTAGAAAACCTTTTTGCAATTATGTTAGCACAGCTGAAAACTGTTGATTAAAGAAGCAATAAAACTGGCCTTCTTTGGTCTAGTTAAGTATCTGCAGCATCAGCATTTGTGGGTTCGATTACAGGCTAAAAATCGTCAGAAACAAAGAACTTTCTTCTGAAACTTGTCAGTCTATTCTTGTTCTGAGAAATGAAGGCTGTTCCATGCGAGAAATTGCCAAGAAACTTAAGATCTCGTACAACGCTGTGTACTACTCCCTTCACAGAACAGCGCAAACTGGCTCTAACCAGAATAGAAAGAGGAGTGAGAGGCCCCGATGCACAACTGAGCAAAAGTACATTAGAGTATCTAGTTTGAGAATAGATAAATAGATAAATAGTACCCACATAACACCAGTCTCAACGTCAACAGTGAAGAGGCGACTCTGGGATGCTGGCCTTCTAGGCAGAGTTCCTCGGTCCAGTGTCTGGGTTCTTTTGTCCATCTTAATCTTTGATTTTTATTGGCCAGTCTGAGATATGGCTTTTTCTTTGCAACTCTGCCTAGAAGTCCACCTGTTATATTCAGCGCATGTGACAAATAAAATGAGATTTTATCCCCCCAAAAAGCATGGAAGATGTCCTTGATGCAGCACATGGGTAGCCTCAAGCATATCCACAGGCCACATAATAGCTTCTTCCTTAAAAAGTCCATGTGACATGACTGTATTAAGTGGTGTAAACGCATTAACACAGAAATGATTGATTTGTGTGCTTTTATGGGATAAATAGAGTCATAAGACCAATGGTCTTTATGAGCTCAAGTAAAAAGAGGAACTGTACACTAAAGATTCATATTGGCAGGTGTCTTATCTTAATTTCATTTTCTTCAAACAATACAAAACAAAACATACACAGAGGCTACAAAAGACAGCATACAGAAGCACACAAACATCAACTACATCACTCGTGCCCAGACCCACCTGTTCTCACCCATATCTCCAGTGCCTGCACTACTCTCTGCCACATGTCCTTGAATTGCACCATTTTGTTCCTCTCCGTCACCTACGTTCTTTCAATATTCAGATAATGACGCATAGGATTTTTCCATTGTCTTAACGATGAAGGATAGGTTGATTTCCAGTTAAATATATGTTTTTTCAAGACAATTGACGAGAAGAGTATTGTCCAACCCATCGGCTATCTCACTGCCCCACTCATATGGCATGTCTTGAAATATGCAGACAGACGGATTAAAAGTAGGCCTACATTTATATTGTAATACTTCTGACAGCTAACTTTCTAACTCTGACCCTAATTTTGGGATTTCACCATTCCCAGAAGGCATGCATTATTGAGGCATTGTTAGTTTTACACTTAAGACATGACTGTCGTTGTGCTGTATCATTTGTGAATGATGCTTCTTGTATAATACATTCTGTACATTAGTTTATACTGAAAAACAAAACAAAACACATGGAAAATGAAAAGTGGATCGATGATGGCTAGAAGACCGGCGACGCCGACCGCCGAGCGCCGCCCGAACAAGGAGAGGACCCGACTTCGGCGGAAGTCTTAATTCTGTCATGGAAATAAATGTATTTCCTATTACCGTCATTTACGGTTTCTATGCCTTTAGTTTTCCATGTGGACCATTTTATCGGTGGATTATGAAAAGATATCCAATGATTGTTCCATAGGGCTGTGATTTTAAGGAGTGATATTGATTCTTGTATAGTCCGTTAAATGTTCTTCCATATTGTTATATTGTTCTTAACTTTGAAGTTATTAATGTTCTTATCTTTATCATTTGAAAATAGACACGTGAAAAGATTCTGGGGGTGAGTATGCAAATCTTCAATATCTGATTCAGAGGGGTTTGGGTTAAGTGCGGAAGACACATTTCAGTTGAATGCATTCAGTTGTACAACTGACTAGGAATCCCCCTTTCCCTTTCCCTTAACCCTTATTTACTCATTGTTCTTCTTTAGTGCATTTATCAATATGTCTCAAGTAAAAGCCTTGGGTGGCAAGGTGATTCAATTGCAAGTCAGACTTAGGGAGATTTTATTTGCCCACATAAAGTCTGTTATTGCCGAGTATACTTTTTTAAAAGAATGTCTTCGGTGGGGTAATTGGTATTACCGAAAATAAATATTACAACTTTGGGAGCAATGCCATTCTGAAGAGGTTTGTTCTATCTGTAAGATTCATGGGAAGATTGCTCCATTTAAGTTCCATTTAAATTCATCTGCTCTGATATGGTTGAGTAATGGGATAGAGTTATCTTTATATATTTGTTGTTTGTTGTCACTTATTAAGCATCTTAAGTTTTAGATATTTTTTTGTGGTCCCCAAAGGATTGCATGAGTTAATATTTTATGAGTCCTGTCTAATTCTTTCTGCAAGCGGTTCAATTGCCAGCGATAACAGAAATGGGGAGAGATGACATCCCCGTCTTGTGCCCCTTTCTAAAGCAATTTTGTCAGATAATGTTGTATTTGTGTACATGTATATTTTTGCTTCAGGATATTTATATAATATTTTTATTAAATGTATTATTTCAGCTGGAAAGTTGAAGGCTTCCAAAGTTTTGAATAGAAAAGGCCATTCAAGACGGTCGAAAGCCTTTTCGGCATCAACAACCATTATTGATACATCTATATCTTGTTTTTCAGTGTATTGTATTGTACTGAAATATGTTATTGTATTTGTTTGTAAATGTATATTTTTAATAAACCCTGTTTAATTAATATGTATTGTCTGGTTAGACTTTTGCCATTCTGTTGCTTGAGAAGATGGAGCGAACCAAGATGGAGCGAACCATTACCTCATACGTGAAGAAATGGCTGGGTGTCCCACGATGCCTGAGTAACATCGGCCTCTATGCCAAAGGGGTCCTTGAACTACCTCTTATAAGTCTAACGGAGGAGTACAAGTGCTCTAAAGTAAGATTTAGATGACATTGAAGGACTCCAAAGACCAGACCATTAGCAAGGCTGCACCTCCCCTACAAACTGGACGGAAATGGACATCATCCAAGGATGTGCAGCAAGCAACATCAGCCCTGAGACACCAAGACATTGTGGGGAATATCCAGCATGGAAGAGGAGGCTTTGGCCTGGCAGCAAGCAAACCAACGTTCCATAAGGCAACAACATCTGAACGCAGGAAGCTGGTGGTCGAGGAGGTGCGCAGACACGAGGAGACTGCAAGAAGTGCAAAGGCTGTCTCTCTTGCTAAACAAGGGCAATGGACGCGGTGGGAAGGCCTGGAGAGGAGAAAGATCAACTGGAGTGAGCTTTGGCAAATGGAGGCAAGCAACATCAGCTTCATCATAAGAGCTGTTTATGATGTGCTTCCATCACCAAAAAAACCTACATCAATGGTATGGCGAGGACCCGACCTGCCCCCTCTGCCCAGCTCCAGTGACTCTCAGGCATATAATGACAGGTTGCAAGACCAGCCTCTCACAAGGCCGCTACACCTGGAAGCACAATCAGGTCCTCAAGAGCCTGGCTGCAGCACTTGAGACCAAGAGGAGTGCAACCAATTCATTACCTCCAAAAGCAAGCAATCCCGTCAAAACAACAACATTCATCCGGGAGGGACAGAAAAGGCTCAAGCATCCTCCTACGAAGCCAGAAACTGGACACCTAGCCATGGCCCGGGACTGGAAGATGCTTGTCGATATTGGCCAGCAACTCATTTTTCCACCTGAGATTGCTTCTACCAACCTTAGGCCAGACATGGTACTCTGGTCCCCTTCACGAAAGGCTGTGTACATCATAGAGCTCACAGTCCTGTGGGAAAACTCTGTTGAAGAGGCCTACGAGCGTAAGAAACTGCGTTACACAGAGTTGGCAGCAGACGCAACTCAGCGTGGCTGGAATGCAAAAGTCTGGCCAGTTGAAGTGGGATGCAGTGGATTCGTGGCTTCTTCCACCATCAGGTTGCTGAAAGAACTTGGAATCCATGGACAGGCTCTGCGGCAGACCGTCAGAGCAGTTTCTCAAGCAGCTGAAAGAGGCAGCCAGTGGATCTGGATCAAACGGAAGGACCCTTGCTGGGCTATAACTTCATGACCCCCCACCCCCACCTGAGAACCCAATTCAGATCTGAGGTATGCGGTCAGCTTTAGGGCTGGCTCAGGGAAGAGGACGCCCCTGCCTTGCATAGTCCCGTGGGAAATCTTAATTGGGCATGGGACACAAGCTAAGGCTTGATCACCCTTTAGCTGGCCACCTTTGATGAGGGTGTTTAGTGATTAAAAGCCGAAACACCCACTGATTCGAATGCACACTACTGAGGATGTGTCCCAAAATTGACATCTTAACCCAGTCTAAGAAATAAACCTCCCATGCCACTCTGTCAACATCACGGCAAATCTCATGTGAGTGGCATACCATCTATTGGCACAATGGACAGTTTTAACATCTCGTCCCGTGTTTTATGATTCTTCTTATGAGTCCTGTCTAATTCTTTCTGCAAGCGGTTCAATTGCCAGCGATAACAGAAATGGGGAGAGATGACATCCCCGTCTTGTGCCCCTTTCTAAAGCAATTTCGTCAGATAATGTTGTATTTGTGAACATGTATATTTTTGCTTCAGGATATTTATATAATATTTTTATTAAATGTATTATTTCAGCTGGAAAGTTGAAGGCTTCCAAAGTTTGAGTAGAAAAGGCCATTCAAGACGGTCGAAAGCCTTTTCGGCATCAACAACCATTATTGATACATCTATATCTTGTTTTTCAGTGTATTGTATTGTACTGAAATATGTATATGTAATTGTATTTGTTTGTAAATGTATATTTTTAATAAACCCTGTTTAATTAATATGTATTGTCTGGTTAGACTTTTGCCATTCTGTTGCTTATAAACTTTGTATTTATTTTATTTTGTAGTCTGCAGTGCTATCCAAATTTTCCTGGTTTTAAATATAACTGAAATAACAGTTTGATAGAATGTGGTGAAAATTCTACCTTTAACTAATAATGAGGAGAGGCAAAGTCAATAATCAATCAAGGTATTACTTTTATTTTATTATAATAAGGAGGCTGGTCGCACCACTCACGCAGGTAAAATGGAGTAAGAGCCTCCTGTACGAAGCTACCCCATGCAAGAATCTGCAAAACACGTGACCCTATGTATGTGTATGTGTGTGTGAGGGGAGACAACTGGGTGAAAAGGTTGCCTCAGTCTGTCGCAACTGAGTGAGGACAATAGGGGCCAGAATGACAGGAAGTCACTCCAGATATACTTACTCTAACAGTAGCTCAACGGTTCCCCCAAGTTGGGCAAGCAAGCGCCTTTGACTGTTGGCCCAGATAATGTATGGTCGTACTGATCACACACACACAAAACTTGAATCTTTCGCCCAGAAACAGGCTCCAAACAGAACAATAGCTCTATCACTGATGTGCAGAAAATAACATTTTGCCCCGTCTCCAGTTAAGCTAAGAGGAACTAGCTAGTTTCTGTCAGCTCTTGGCTGAGCGCCCAGATTTCATGGGGTCATGCTACACACACACAGAACAGTTAGAACGGGCCTCTTATTACTGCACACACACTTTTCTATCTTATATGAGTTAGTTTCTTTAACAATCTCAAGCCCAATGCCTAGGCTTAAAGAATGATATTTTAGTAGACAAGCATTAGTAAGGTTTAACAGAAAATACCATCACAACATGGAACTACAAAGCACTGAATTGATGGACCTGTGTTGTCATTTGTTTAAATAGGGGCGCTACTTTGTCCCAGAATGTATAATACAATTCTATGGAAAAGCCATCCATACCTGGTTATTTTCTCCATGTCAATGTTTTAACACTGTCTAATATCTATTTTGGGGTGATTTCTATTTTTAGTGATTATTTTTTGTCTGCTGATAGTTGCTTTATGATTGTTTAATCTAACACGGCTGTAGGATCAGTCCAACTATTGTTACATTCTGATTTGTATAGATTTTCATAGAATCTTTTAAAATTGTCATAAATAGTGTTGTTGTTTCTAATTAAAGCATTTGTATCCTTATCTTTTAAAATTATAAGATAGTGACATCTTTTTATTTTTATTTAATTTCTAACTCAGATAAAAATGTTGCTGTATGAGATTATCATTCCCCTAATGTACACCTTAAAAGCTTCCCAAATTATGTTGGGGGTGGGATTTTCTCTGTCCTCTACTTTTTAAATGTATGTATATAATACATTTCGGGTCTTGATGTTGCGCTCTGTTCGTTCACCATAATCTGTTAGTTGTTTGTGTGTAATTAAGCATGATACAGGAGAATGATCTCATATGTCATGGCTTTTTGAACCCAGTAAATTGTTGAGTGCATTTTTTGGGGGGGAAAATGTACTAAATTGCTTTTCTTACTATCAGATAAAAGGAGTAGTCTTTTGTAGTTGGGAATAACAATCTCCAGGTGTTCTGTAAATTATTTGAAGCTATGACATATTTTAGCCTCTTTGGAGGCTCCTTGAATTTGCCTTTTTTTATTGCTATGTCGGTTTAAGTGGTCAAATGAGTGATTTAGGTTTTCATATAAAATAATAGCTTCTGTCTGGATTCGATCGAATATAGCTTGAATTCCATCTAACAACACCAGATTTGCCCCGGGGGATGTACAATTAAATCAATGTGTATATTATTCACTATGTAAGGTACAATTCAACATTAGAAAACAGCCTTCTTGGTCCGTGTGCTGGGATATAAGGGAAAAAGGTGTATTCTTATTTCCTAATGGTAGGAAGAAGCATAGGCCTCCACAACACAGGTCCTCTTTAAATCTTAAATTTCTCCTTATTTTTAAATGTAACTCTTGCAGCAAAACTATATCTGCTGATAATCTCTTTAAATATTCAAGAACTTTGTGCTTTTTTTGCCATCATGGAGCCTGTGCACATTCCATGTAATAAGTTGGCTTTTGTTGGTCTTTACTTGCATAGAATCAAAGTTGACCTTGTCTGTTCCATTTATCATTGAAGAATCAGATAACACATTTTAGCAGACATGTCATATAAGGGCGGTGGACATAGTATGAATGAATAGTTATTGTATACTTTACCTATATAGAACATGTGAACATGTATACTGGGCAGACATTAAACAGAGAACACACAAAACAAAAACAAAAAAACATAAAGCAAAGTACTTCTTTGTACTTTGAGCTGCTGTGTCTTTTTAGGCCATTTAAGCTCCAACTGCTCTCCTAATGTACCAAAAATATGTGAATTATGTCTTTGCAAATACATTGGAGAAAGACCGCCACTTAAGTCCCTTGGTCAGTTTGTAATACCTTGTGAATTCAATTAAAGTATAGTGGCTGGTGGGCTCTACTTGAGGAGAGTGGATCCACCAAGAGACCAAATCAAATCAAATCAAATGTTATTTGTCACATACACATGGTTAGCAGAAGTTAATGCGAGTGTAGCGAAATGCTTGTGCTTCTAGTTCCGACAATGCAGTAATATCCAACGAGTAATCTAACCTAACAATTTCACAACAATACACACAACTTATACACACAAGTGTAAAGGAATAAATAAGAATATGTACATAAAAAAATATATGAATGAGTGATGGTATAGAACGGCATAGGCAAGATGCAGTAGATGGTATCGAGTACAGTATATACATATGAGATGAGTAATGTAGGTTATGTAAACATATAAAAGTGGCATTGTTTAAAGTGGCTAGTAATACATTACATCAAGATGGCAAGATGTAGTAGATGATATAGAGAAGGACTTTGTGACCGAAGTGAGATGAGTGAAGGGCGGCAACACACATACTTCAAAGAAGTGTCTGATGCCCTACTAGCCACCCCGTCCCAATCTCCACTCAATAACCAATAACCACCATTGAATCTAAGCTATCAAGGCAAACAAGGACTAATAATAATTGGCCCAGCATCGTCCGGGTTTGACGTGCCTAGTTAAATAAAGGTTAAATAAAAACATGATTTTTATTTTTAAATTACTTGACATCGTCTCCTAATCTGTACAGAACTTTTATTCATTTTACAGCAGGTTTTAAAGTCACCAAAATAAATACAAATACATTGCAGTATAGATCAATCCTTCCTTCCTTCCCTCTCTCCCAACACAAATGTATCCCTCTCCCCCTCTCCCTCCCAGTTTTACTCCACCTTTACCCCACCCAAGCCAAGCTTGTCCCAACCTCCCATTTTTGCCCAACCAAGCCAAGCTTGTCCCTACCTCCCATCCTTACCCAACCAAGCCAAGCTTGTCCCAACCTCCCATCTTTTCCCACCCTCCCTTCCTCTCAGACACACTCACCCCCATCTATCCATCTACTAACTAATCCATTCTCATACATTCCCACACAACATATACTCTATGCATCCACACACCCATTCTCTCCCACCCTCCTACACATATTCACCATCCCTCACACTCCCATCCATGCGCGCACACACACACACACACACACACACACACACACAATGCCCGCTTAACCCGGAAGCCAGCCGCACCAATTTGTCGGAGGAAACACCCCCTCTACCGTGTCAGCGCGCATGCGCCCGGTCCGCCACAGGAATTGCTAGAGCGCGATTGGTCAAGGACATCCTAGCCGGACAAACACTCCCTAACCCGGACGACGCTGGGCTAATTGTGCGCCGCCCCATGAGTCTCCCAGTCGCGGCCGGTTGTGAAAGAACCTGGACTCGAACCAGGATCTCTAGCGGCCCTATAACCACAGTTTTGTCTATACAAAATGGAGCTACTCACACCCAATGTTCCCTCAACAACAAAAAATGCACTGAGCAAATTTCAGGTCTGCTTGAATGTTGTGAAAAATCTGTGCAACTTCCAGCGCACATTTACTGTGAACACTGAAGCTGTACCTGCTTTAAGTTACAGTTTTAACAGTGATCAAGTAGGCTACTGTGGCTATTTGATCATAATGAAGGAAAACGCTTCCCATAACATTATAACATGAAAATAGCTGTTCTATCATTCAGCCTACAGTAGCAGCCAATGTGTTGTGTTCAATGCCTACATTCCACAAGACTTTTGAAAAAAAACATGCAGTGCTTGACATTAACCTGTTTATCCACTTGTCCTTCAGATATTGAAGTGACTGAAAACTTTGTTTTAATGCAAGAAACTACATAAAAAATCAAATACATTATTATTCCCATACCATTATTACAGAGAATCAGACAAATTATGCTACGCTGTGCTAATTGGCTACTTAGCTTATTCAAGACCATCTAAAAATACAACACATCCCTTTAAGACATAAAAAAGCTCTTTACCTGACTAGCTTTTCAAAGATGGCTACTGCAGCTCTGATTGGTTAAGGCGCACCGGTCTGAGTAGGGTATAGGCCTGAGTCGTGCCTGTCAATGCGATAGAATCCTACTCTAATGCGCTCTGCCTACAAGAAAATCACACCCCATACCTCCTCTTTTTTCTTCTTCTTCTGTGGGTTTTATGGTAGACTACAACCCAAAAAGGTGTATTGGACAGATTGAAAAAACAAGATTAAAAGAAAATCCACACGTGATATGGAAAACTAACTTAATTACGCCAAATAAAAATAGTACATTGAAAAATCCAAACAAACTCCCACTTCATTCTTTCCTTCAAATCTCTATATCTCCCTTCTCAGGCTCTAGGCCCTGAGAGGGTGGTACGGCTTGTGACAATACTCCATGCAACTCCTCCACCGAGAAATCTTTCAGTCCCAAGAACCGCTCCGCTGCATCCACAATGAAATACATTTTCCTGTACCTCCTCTCCATCTTGGTAGTGCCATCAATCACTATAGCTACACTACATGACCAAAAGTATGTGGGCAGCTGCTCATCGAACATCTCATTCCAAAATCATGGGCTTTAATATGGAGTTGGCCCCCCCCTTTACTGCTACAACAACCTTGAAACTTTGTTGTCTGGTTTCTACAACCACAGTTTGGGAATGCTTTCACAGTTTGAGAAGGCTATCACAGTTTGGGAAGGCTTTCCTCTGGATGTTGAAACATTCCTGCGGGGCCTTGCTTATATTAAGCCACAAGGGCATTAGTAAGGTTGAGCACTGATGTTGGGCGATTAGGCCTGACTCGCAGTTGGTGTTCCATTTCATCCCAAAAGTGTTCGATAGGCTTGAGGTCAGGGCTCTGTGCAGGCCAGTCAAGTTCTTCCTCACCAAACTTGACAAACCATTTCTGTATGGACCTCGCTTTGTGCACGGGGGCATTGTCATGCTGAAACAGGAAAGGGCCTTCCCCAAACTGTTGCTACAAAGTTGGAAGCACAGAATTGTCTAGAATACTATTGTATGCTGTAGCGTTAAGATTTCTCTACACTGGAACTAAGGGGCCTGGCCTGAACCATGAAAAACAGGCCCAGACCATTTTTGCTCCTCCACCAAACTTTTACAGTTGGCACTATGCATTGGGACAGGTAGTATTCTCTTGGCATCCGTCAAACCCAGATTATTCCGTCAGACTGCCAGATGGTGCAGCGTGATTCATTACTCCAGAGAACGCATTTCCACTGCTCCAGAGTCCAATGGCGACAAGCTTTACACCACTCCAGCCGACACATGAAGCTCTCAATGACAGTTCTTGTGCTGTTGCTTCGAGATTCAGTTTGGAACTTGGTAGTAAGTGTTGCAACTGATTTTTTTCGAGCTACACACTTCAGCACTTGGTGGTCCCATTCTGAAAGCTTGTGTGGCCTACCACTTCGCGGCTGAGGCGTTGTTGCTCCTAGATGTTTCCACTTCCCAATAACAGCGTTTACAGTTGACCGGGGCAGCTCTAGCAGAGCAGAAATTTGACAAACTGACTTGTTGGAAAGGTGGCCTCCTATGACGGTGCCACGTTGAAAGTCACTGAGCTCTTCAGTAAGGCCATTCTACTGCCAATGTTTGTCTATGGAGATTGCATGGCTGTGTGCTCAATTTTATACACCTGTCAGCAACGGGTGTGGCTGAAAAAGCCAAATCCAGGGGTGTCCACATACTTTTGTATATATAGTGTATAAAGGCCACCTTCTTAACCTTTAAAATATCTGTGTTCTGCTCGTGAAAGGCAACCTCTGCAGTCTGCATTGAAGCCCTATCCACCACCATGAAATCTTCAGGAGCACCATTCGAACCCTCAACCCTTTTAACAGCCGCTGCATATGAAATGCTCTGGACAGCCCTGACTTTGGCCACCTCATTCTCTTTCACCCTTGTCAGGCATTTTAGTAATACAATTGTAGGCAGAAGTTGGTACAGAGTACAGTATATGATAGACATTTTGCAGAACCTGGGGAGAGCTAAGACATCCTGTAACTCATAAAGCCTCCCCAGTCCTCCTTGCGTGACTTTCCCTGGCAACAACATTTTAATAAATCTAACCTCCCCCTGACAGCAGCAACCATCTTGTCAGCAATTAAAAGCTCAGAAGTGGGTTTGACTGAAACTTGACCTTTCATCACAAGTTTTGGGTCATAACAAGGTGAACGAGTCTAAGCATCTTCTGACAGGTGGTCGTTTTCAACAGGCCTGCGGCAGCCTTGTGTTCTCAGAAAACCAGTTGTATTCTCAGAACCTCAGATAGCCAGGTGGGGCCCAGACAGGAGGAGTATGAACTATAAGTGCACAAGGCAAGACCCAGATGCAGACACGGGAGGCAGATGGTTTGAGTCTTTGATATTTATTATAACCAAAAGGGGTAGGCAAGAAAATGGTCGTGGAGAGACAAAAAGTCAAAACCAGTTCAGAGTCCAGGAGGTACAGTGTGGCAGGCAGGCTCGAGGTCAGGGCAGGCAGAATGGTCAGGCAGGTGGGTAAAGTCCAGAAAACATGCAAGGGTCAAAACCGGGAGGACTAGTAAAAGAGAATAGAAAAGGCAGGCGCACGGGAAAAACACGCTGGTCGACTTGGAACATACAAGACAAACTGGCACAGAGAGACAGGAAACAGAGGGATATATACACCAGGGATAACAAGCAACACCTGGAGCGGGTGGAGACAATAACAAGGACAGGTGAAACTGATCAGGGTGTGACAATGAACGTAGGCGGTTTCCACCTTCTGATAGTGTCTGAAGGGCACAACACTCAAAACAGGTGTTAACACACACAGAGGTCTCCTGAAAATGAGACCTTAAAGTTTATCATAAAACAATTTATTAACCCTTTAAAAAGGTATAAGGCCTTGGTTTAACCACTTCGGGGGGGCTCCGGCCCCCCCGCAGCTACTCGCCCAAGCGTCCCCAGCTTCTCCTTTACCCAAATCCAGATAGCAGATGTCCTGAAAGAGCTGCAAAACCTGGACCCATACAAATCAGCTGGGCTTGACAATCTAGACCCTCTATTTCTGAAACTATCCGCCGCCAATGTCGCTACCCCTATTACCAGCCTGTTCAACCTGTCTTTCATATCGTCTGAGATCCCCAAGGATTGGAAAGCTGCCGCGGTCATCCCCCTCTTCAAAGGGGGAGACACCCTGGATCCAAACTGTTACAGACATCCATCCTGCCCTGCCTATCTAAGGTCTTCGAAAGCCAAGTTAATAAACAGATCACTGACCATCTCGAATCCCATCGTACCTTCTCCTCTGTGCAATCCGGTTTCCGAGCCGGTCACGGGTGCACCTCAGCCACGCTCAAGGTACTAAACGATATCATAACCGCCATTGATAAAAGACAGTACTGTGCAGCCGTCTTCATCGACCTGACCAAGGCTTTCGACTCTGTCAATGACCATATTCTTATCTACAAAATAGCTTCCAATACTCTACTCAGCAAACTAGATGCAGTTTATCATAGTGCCATCCGTTTTGTTACTAAAACACCTTATACCACCCACCACTGCAACCTGTATGCTCTAGTCGCCAGACCCACTGGCTCCAGGTCATCTATAAGTCCATGCTAGGTAAAGCTCCGCCTTATCTCAGTTCACTGGTCAAGATATCAACACCCACCCGTAGCACGCGCTCCAGCAGGTATATCTCACTGATCATCCCAAAAGCCAACACCTCATTTGGCCGCCTGTCCTTCCAGTTCTCTGCTGCCTGYGACTGGAACGAATTGCAAAAATCGCTGAAGTTGGAGACTTTTATTTCCCTCACCAACTTTAAACATCTGCTATCTGAGCAGCTAACCGATCGCTGCAGCTGTACATAGTCCATCTGTAAACAACCCACCCAATTTGCCTACCTCATCCCCTTACTGGTTTTATTTATTTATTTTTCTGCTCTTTTGCACACCAGTATCTCTACTTGTTCATGATCATCTGATGATTTATCACTCCAGTGTTAATCTGCTAAATTGTATTTATTCACTCCCATGGCCTATTTATTGCCTACCTCATGCCTTTTGCACACAATGTATATAGACTCATTTTGTTTTTTTTCCTACTGTGTTATTGACTTGTTTATTGTTTACTCCATGTGTAACTCTGTGTTGTCTGTTCACACTGTTATGCTTTATCTTGGCCAGGTCGCAGTTGTAAATGAGAACTTGTTCTCAACTAGCCTACCTGGTTAAATAAAGGTGAAATAAAAAATAAAAAAGACGTGGTTTCATGATTCCCACCACAATTGCAACATGTCACATTTGATCACTTTTAAACCACAACATGATCTTTTCAACAACTTGGACATATTGCCTTCTCCCTTCTACAAATACTTCAAACATGTCCAAAAGCTTTACAGTGATCATTGGTCTTTAGATAAATGCTTTGACTCTGTAGTTTAAATACCCCAACTGCTCTTGAGTAGCGAGAGACTCCATATCAAAAAACAAAAGAACACTTTTTCATAATTCACCACACAATTTATCCGACGTGCATCAATCACTCCAGGAATATTTTTTTATCTGTTCAACATCGACTTCCCTCGAGACGGCAGATATTACCCCCTTGAGGGAGGCCCTTTCCCGAAGAGACACACACGACACGTCAAACTTCTCAAATCGGGTGAGACGCAACACACATTCCTTCTGATCTTCAGAAGTACAAAAAATCAAAACAAGCCTGTCTCTCGTGATCCTCACAGACGTAACTTTACCCAGTACTCTCTCCACCAGTTTGGATATCTCAAATGGATTCTTCAAGATTGTTAATTCAATCAGCTGCTCCTCATTAACTTCAAGCACAATATGCGACATGAAAATATTGAACATATCATGACAAACAACACCCTCTTGTGGTTTAATATAGGCCTGTGACTGAAGCAGCACTAGTCATCTGTGTAATTTAAGAAGTTGTAAAATCCTTTTTCATATCCTAAAAAGGTCCATATAGCATGCACGATTGATTTTGTATTTCCACTCGTTCAATTAGCAAAGAAAGGAATCTGTGAAAATCTAACCCTAAACGTTGTTTCAACCAGTCAAATTACGTTCGTATGTAATTCCTCAGAGATCCTAGAACGTAACCAGACTTCACTATATCATTAGGTGTGTAGTATATCCTATAGGACACAAAATTTGGTCAGAGAGCGACGCCTTCATGGCACGCCGATGACGCGGGCGGTCTTCACTTGATCGACTCTAACTTTGTCAAATAAGCACCAATCGGGGCCAAACAAAGCTAGCTAGATAGCCAATGAGCTGGGCTTTACGAAAACCCGGTATCTATCGCAAAATGTACCTGCTAACCTTGTGCGACAGCATGCCTTTACCTTTTGGACAAAAATTATAAGAATATAAATTATGAAAACTGGTTGTTTTGCAAATGTTGAACTTATAATATGGCTATTAATACTGGAAAAGCTAAATCAAAGTCCAAGTATACAGATTTGACGATATTCTTGTAGAAAAATGTAATATGAAAATGGTACCAAGAGTATGCATATCCTTTCTTCAGGGCCTGAGCTACAGGCAGTTAGATTTGGGTATGTCATTTTAGGCGAAAATTGAAAAAAAGGGAGCTATCCCTAATTAGATGTATTAATGTAGCTCAGTTATGAGGAGTGTGTGTACATGCTTACAAGCCTGTGTGCAAGCATGCCTCCATGCATGTATGTCAAGATTCTGGTGATGTAAAGCTGTTTAAAAAAAATAGCTGCAAACACTGGAGTATAACTTTTTATTTGCACGTTGAATGACTGTTAATGAAACCAACACACAAGTTAGCATCTGCGTAATATACTCAGCATATAGGAAAATGAACGTTTTAGACACCGTTCGCATTACTGGCAAGTATTTCTTTACATACTGTAGTTTAACTCCATGTTTATGGACAGAGGATACCTTGAAATAATAATTTGTACCAATCCACGATCAGTCAATATTACAGTTTGTTTTCATTACGTTTCATATTTTACTCCAAATTAGTTAACAAGGATATTTCAACAAAGGAAATAGCTACACTGAAGGTCAAAGTTAGGGAGACGAGGTGAAGTAAGCCCCATTTATACCTTGTTCTAACTTGCGTCTTTTGTCCTGATCTTGTCCCCATTCTGATTTTGCCCACATTTTTAGACAGGTGTTAACAATCAAAAGACACATTGTGATCTGATTGTGTCTGGACATCTTAAAAGTGTAGACAGATCTGGACAGAGAAACCATTTAAATCATCATTATTCCGGCCTCTAAAATCAGTGACAGGTGGCTGATTACATCAATATGTGTCTTACAGTAAATACATATATAAATATTATAGCTGTGAAATTATTTGCATAAAGGAAGGGACCAGGAACTCTGGTCACAATGCAGACACAGTGGACAGATAACAGACTAATTTTAATACCATGTGTAGACACACTTCTGGAAATATGGGCACAATCAGAATGTAGACAAGATCAGGACAAAGGACCCACGTTAGCACCAGGTATAAATGGGGATATAGACAGTCAAAATGTTGGGGTTCTGATTGCAGGAGTTTACTGCCAAAAGCAAAACAAGGCAACACAAATTTCTGCCTTTCCCTTGCCTTGTCGACACAAACCTGCAGTGTTACTTAAGTATTTTCACCTTGGCTTCACTGAGATTACTGTCCTCCCAGAGTTTCCCACAGTCAATTTTACAGACTGCACTGCAGTAAATGTTACGCATTGTGATGTAAAGCCATTGCTGCTAGGCTTACAGCTCCCCATGTCTCCACTGAGTAGACCTACAGCACAGGTGTCAAACTCATTCCACGGAGGGCTGAGTGTCTGCGGGTTTTCGCTCCTCCCTTGTACTTTATTGAATTATGACCATGAATTATGGTCACTAATTTTCGCTCCTCCCCACAAGTTGTTGTCTAGGGCTTCATTGAAAGGGAAAAACAAAAACCTGCAGACACTAGGCCCTCCATGGAATGAGTTTGACACCCCTTGCCTACAGGGTACAATGATGACAGAGCATAACAGTCATACAGCCAAATCCTCACAGGGTGTGATAGGTGTCATGATGGGTTCACTAATCTGTCAAATACTGTGACCTCTCTCATTATGAGGAATGAAGCATTAAAAATAATTTGAGATATTAGTGATCCAAATAAAAAGACAAAGAAAGAAGGTGCAAAGAAAGAGTTAGAGAGAGGAGACAGGGGAGAACGAAGGAGATTGAGGAAATAGGGGACAGCAAAGAGAGAGCTGGAAAGAAAGAGTGCAAAGGAGGGTGAAAGAGTGAGACAGTGAGAGAAAAAGAGGAGGAAGAGAGGATGGAGTGCTTAGTGACAGTGGAGGAGTGGGGATTTGCCCACATGTGTCTCGTCCTTCTGGTCAAAAGCCTAGCCAAGCCACAAGCTAGTAGTAGCCACCCCACTGCCATGTCCTGCTCTGAACCCCATCACCACTTACATTGTTCTAAACAGTGCACCTGGGCTCTGCAGTCTCCACACACACACACAGAGTATCACCAACAACATACAGGAGCTTCAACCTGTGAGGCTATTCACTATAGAAAATTGTTGCCTTCAAGATATAAAGTACCATTCTTTTATACAATATATTCTTGAAATTAGCCAAATGAAAGAGAACAAAAATACACGAAGGGCTCGATTCAATTCGTATCGCTCAAGATCATCGCTATTGAAATGTGAAGGCAATGTTCCAAGTTCGAGAAGACTGAATTCACGGTAAACGCTGCATATGTCAGCTCAATAGAAAATTACGTTTACATTTCAAGTGTGCTATAGTGCAGAACTGGTGATTCGGATTGAATCGAGCCCTAAAAGATGAGCATGTCAGCATAGGCCAAAATAGTGGAACATACTGTTGTATAAACCTTTTGGAAACCACACAGCAAAACATGACAACTCTTCATGTCAAAACCATTTTTCACAATAATATCAGTGACTTTCAAAGAACATCTTCTGGCACTACAAGCTCCTAACTAGCATGTGTTATTACCTGGTTATTACAGTACTAAGACTAACCTGCTGCAGTGATATTTCAGTAATTCGCTTATACTGTGGTGAATGCTTTTTAAATGCCACAGTATGAGAAGTTGTCATATTTCTTGTGATCACATGTATCCATGTAATAATGTTGTGGTTGTTTATTACGTTCATATTTTCAGTCCGAATTAGTTCCAAAAATGGACTCAAAATAAATATTTTTGCAGTGAAATCACATGTGTCTTTACAACATAGCATTAATTGGTTTGAAACCTTGATGGTTTTAATTTTAGATACAGAGCTTGTAATCAAATATGGTAATGCCACTAAACGACAATAGTTAGGCCCCAAAACATTCTAGAATTTTTTCAACAAATATTTAATGGAAAGAAAATTCTAGCTGTCCTATTTGGTCCTACCTTTAGAGAAACTGCAACAGAGAGTCGGTTGCATGAGGTTTTCTCATTTTAATAGAGAGAGAAAAAAAATCTCACTATCAATACAAGCAATACTTCTGTTTCCTTAGTACATTTGATTTGATGATATTTCTGTTTAATTCAGACATGCGATGAATTGAAGTACAATAATGGCAAGGGGAGGATTTTGAAGTCTGACGACTAGTTTTCTTTTATAGCATTTGCATGTATCCTCCCGTCGCCAAAACTTCATACAACATGGCCAGACAATAGTTCATAACAGCCTTGAATGTGTGATCATGGTCATATTCTGGGAAACAAACAACTTTTTTTATTTTCATTACTCTTAACCTAATGCTGAGACTGAGTGTCTCTATAATTCTGTAGTGGTGTGGGTTATATATGTGTATGTGTATCTGTATGCATGTTTGTTACTTTGATTCGATCCTGTAATTGAACCTTAACCACTGTAAAGTCCACTGTACAAGTCCCACCAGGAATGTTGTTCATTTTTTGTTGGTATTATTCACAAGAGAAAGTATGGCATGAGGAAAAGCCACTCTCTCGGCAAGAAGTCTCTCTCTTCGCCTCCTCCACCTCCCCCTATACACACGAGTAGAACTATAATGCATTAGGCGGTGGGAGGAGCTAATATTCACTGAGGTTGTGCCACTTTGAGATCTGCCGACGGGGGTTTTCACAAACCTCTCGCCAGTGGGTGGCACCAGAGGGACAGGGGCTGTGCAGGCCGAGGGGCAGACACCCCACCACCTCGTTCTTAGTGGTACGGTCAAAGTCGACCACCACAAACTCCACAGAGATCTCAGGGAGCAGCTCGGGGGGCACGTCGTAGATGAAGGACTCGTTGAAGACAGGGTTGAGCGTGCACCTCTTCACGTGCGTCTTTTTCTTGGCGATGCGCTTGCGTCCGTAGAACACATTGACCTTCACATATGGGTCTAAGGGAGAGAAGGACATTTTGGAATATTGTCATATGTAAAGGGGACATCTGCACAAGCTCCGCTTTTTTAAATTGTCCACAGGCACACACGCACACACTGACATACACAGTGGTTGAACTCACTTCCAGACAGGCCAGAGATGTCCATCTTGGGCAGGTGTTTGGCCTTCAGCACCACCACACTGAGGCGGTGGGAGACAGGCTGGTAGGACAGAGACACCAACAGCTCCCCACGGCTCTCGCACTGCAGGAAGAGACAGACACATAGAGGATTTAACTATTGACTCATTCAAAAGGAACAATCATCAAACCCACCTACTCAGCCTTTAAGACACAATACAACAATGAAGCAGCCATAATCGTACAGTCATAGATTAAAAGAGTAATTGGGCACCAACTGCCAAGACAATAAAACTCAGCAGTCTTTGGAATTATCTATTTGCCAACCTTGTTCTACATGCACAATTATAAACTGGGTGGTTCAAGCCCTGAATGCTGATTGGCTGTATGTCAAAACCTTTATTTTTACTGCTCTAATTACGTTGTTAACCAGTTTATTATAGCAATAAGTTTGTGGTATTTGTGGTTTGTGGTATACGGCCATTATACCTCGGCTAAGGGCTGCATCCAGGCACATTGCGGCTTGCCTAAGAACAGCCCTTAGCCGTGGTATATTGGCCATATACCACACCCACTCAGGCCTTATTGCTTAAATATACCATACATATCTGCGTGTGGAAACAGACTAGTGTGGTTCTTTTAGTGTTTCTGTGAGAAACAGCACAACGTATACAGTATAGCGGTTTGTATAATCTAGGTGTTCTGCATAGTAAGAGCAAGGAAATGAAACAATGAATCAGATAAACTGTGAACAAAATCTGTCATGTCTGGCCTTTACACTGTATATCCATATGAATGTAAATCAGATATTGGTACTGTATACATTAATACAGGTGACAGTAGGTAGACATGATGTATGATGCTACAGACCAGCACACACATGCACTTTCTCATATTCACTGACTTGCAATTGATTTCATATTATTCCCACCCATCACTAAAAGGGCATTTTCTAATCTAATGATTATAAAATGAGGATTTGCTGAGAAAAATCCCTAGGTGAGTGTCCTGGGATTTGTTGTTTATGATGGATTATTGTTTTGAAGACATTGACATTGCTTTGATGAAGGTTGTTGACCGAAAGCTTAGCAACAGAAATGTGCCCTGACGCACTACAGTGAGCCAAAGTTCTCTCTCATTCTAGTGTAGTTTTAATACACCTGCAAACTAGCATCCTAGTCAGGTATGAGGTTTGATTCCCATGCATGGTTGTATCGACTTCCCCCATGATACTGCAATAGGTTGCCCTCCACAATAGTACTGAGGACACTACCCGATCAGACATTTTACGATCAGACATTTTCTTCAATGAGGAAGTAATAACCCCTGCAATGCATCCATACAAAACATATCCAGCCCTTCTTTATGAACAGCAGATGGGTTATACATAATGGCCACACAGTGAGGACTAGTGCCACAGGTACATGTGGGAACAAAAAACAAAAACAATCCTTGGTGAGTCAGAGTTGGTACACACTCACATGCACATGTGTGGCTGTGGTGATAAAGGGAGCCTGATGGATGGCTGGCTACATTGCAGAGATTAAAGGAGGCGTTGTTTCTGTCTCCTCAGTCTGGCTGCAGTTAAGACTGAATGGACCGAATCAAGAGACACATTGACCTTCCTGTCAGACAATCCCTCTGTGTACTGCACTGCGCTCAATTCCATGTGTGTGTGTGTGGTGTGTGTGTGTGTTGTGGTGTGTGTGTGTGTGTGTGTGTGTGTGTGTGTGTGTGTGTGTGTGTGTGTGTGTGTGTGAGCCGGGCCCCTACTTCTAAGAATGATTGATATGTCGGAATTGTCTGTTCATGCTTTTAAACATGTGTAGGTCGCCCCCCCTTCCTCACCTGCATGTTCCTCTTGCTGATTTGCTGGGTGATGTGCACCCGCCCCGTGCTGGGTTCCAACTCTGTCAGTGGGACCACCACCTCCCCTATGACATCATCGCGGGCAAAGCGGTCGAAGCTGAGCACCAGGAAGTGCAGCGTGAGCTCGGGCAGCGAGCTGTAGGCCACSCCRTAGAAMGTGAAYGTCTCGTCAAACACMGGCTCCAGCGTYTTCCTYAGGACYCTGGTCTTCACCCGGTGCTTCTTCTCWGGGAGKATGGTCATCTTCACGTAGGGGTCGGAGCTGTTCCCYTGTTCGTCTACTGCAGGCAGGCCATGGGCTCCAACGATGGTCACCACCAAGGCCTTCTTAGGGAAGTTGTAGTCTAAAGCCAGGCTGAGGGAGCCCAGGCTGGTTTCAGGCTCTGATTCTGGGTCGGAGGACGCGGGGGTGAAAGGTGAAACGGTCTTACTGCTGTTCTCGCTACTGGTAGCTGAGCTATCCAGAGAGCAGTAGTCGGCCCTGACGGGCAGTGCCCGCTCCATCCTGGGCTGGCCAGCAGGGGGAACCAGGTGGCTCATCTGGAGATGGGTAGGCGCATCCAGGATGTTGTTCTCAGCATCCACCAGGACCATCCCGCGTCCACCACCCCTCTCTCTGTCTCTCTCCCCCTGCCACCCAGCACGCCTGGCCACCCGTACTATCCTCTTGCTGCTGCTGAGGGACTCTGGRTAGATACTGATGCCCTTCAGCATGTGGATGAACTTGTAGGGTGGGTCTTCAGCCGAGTCACAGTACTGATCGCCATGGAGCTTGTATCGGCCCGTCACCCGGAGGTGTCGACGCTGGCAGAAGGACCACAGGAGAACCAGGATCACCACGGCAACCACCAGAGCCGCYGCACCGATAAAACCGGCCAGCACCGGTGACATGTCTAAAAGAGAGGGGAACATAGAATGAGTTAACACCTTTGCACAGTCTATACTGGGATGTGTTTGCAATGTCTGGTGTAGGAAATATTCATACTGGAGTCTCTAAATAAAGTGGATAGTCAAACTGTCGGTTGCATTTAGTTCAGCCTTGAACTGAAACCAAGTGATGCAGTACTGAACATCAAATAGGATATCATGTAACTGCCCTTCAGTGGCTCATTATTGTCAGGTAGGCTAAATAATGTAAGTCGTGTGACCACACCACCCAGGGTGACTCCACTCCACTGTGACTCAACACTGTGACTGTGCCATACAGCAGGAGTGACTTCACTACAGTGTCACAGAGCACAAGGCAAGGTGTGAGTGGGAAAGACATGAGGCAATATGGACGTCATTCAACCAGGTTCACCAGGCTGCTTAAATGTCAGCCGCCACCACACAAACACACACACACAACACACACACACACACAACACACACACACACACACACACACCCACACCACACACACACCCACACACACACACACACACACACACCACACACACACACACACACACACACAACGCACTGCATGCAAGTGCAACTATGGCTGTCTGACTCTGGAGGGTAAAAAGGAGCATGGGGAGCAGTCTGTGGAAACACACACAGCCAGGTCAGGCTGCATACACACACACACGGACACAGAGACTTGTACAACTACCTTGTGGGGACACACAATTCAGTCCCATTCAAAATCCTATTTTCCATAACCCGAACCCTTACACTAACCCTAACTTAAACCTAACCTAAAACCTAACCTTAACCCTAACCCTAAAACAAAAACTTTAACCCTAACCCTAGCTCCTAACCTAAACCTAAACCTAATTCTAACCATAAAACTAATTCTAACCTTAACCCTAAACCCCCTAGAAATAGCATTTGACCTTGTGGGGACCAACAAATGTCCCCAGTTGATAAAAAATGTTTTACTGTTATTTCTAGTTAAACACATCCACACACACAGTCCACCTCTTTATTTAAGTCAGTAGTCATTTGCCTCCCTTATTGATCCGGTGTGCTTTATCTAGCAGACAGACCATGTTCCAGGGCTGGTCATTACACCAGACTAGGTCTTGTATTGTCTGTCTCAATGTGTCTGGGAGGTATAGCCCACTACCCTGCTCTGTGTGTGTGTCTCTGTGTATGTGTTATGTGCGAGGGGTGAGAGTCTAAGTGTCTGTGCACATGCAGGTATGCATGAATCTATGTGTGACTGTGTGTGTGAGCCCCCACCAACTCATTTGATGCTAGTGGTGAGTGAGAGACTGTGACTATGTGCTGTGCGCACTATGGTAAGGCTGACTGGGCTTACTCCAGCTGAATGGGAACGCCC
>NC_036845.1:9023893-9028554 GCF_002910315.2 Salvelinus sp. IW2-2015
TAACCCATTCAGATCCTTCATCAAAAAAGAGCTCAGGTTGATTTGCAAAATTATGCAATTAATATCTAACCATAATACAGATCAAACCACACTACTGTATAGGTAGTTTCCATTCTAAATATAACAACACACATGCCGTAGTTCAAGACAACCTTGAACTAATATAGCCAACAGTACATGTTACACATATGCACAGTCTACTGTTAGTGGCACAGCCCTAAAATAGGGGACACAAAGGCATGTGCCCCCTAAGATTTGTCTGTCAGTGGCATCATGCCTATAGGGGACACAAAGGCATGTGCCCCCTAAGATTTGTCATGTTTTAAAATTAATTTGATCATAATTATTTATAAAAATATCTGTCAGCGGTACTTTGCGCAGGGGGCACACTGACTAGACCAGGCAAAGTGTACCCCCCCTTACCTATTCTTCCCTAGTAAGTGGTTCCTTCCAAGGTGCACAGAGCAAAGAGATGCCTCGGCAGGACGCTAGATACTCTAGTGCGTGAGGTATCGTGAGTGGAGGAGGAGAGAGTGTAGAGTGACACACACAGCGTTTGATTTGATTTTAGCCATTTCCAGTGCTTGACCCTGCCACTTTGTTTGATAAACTGAGTAATGGGGCTGGGGAAATGTAACCACTGTTCATAGACAGAGCTATGCATGCAAAGATTGACAGACATTTTGATTGTTCTTTTCAAAACTCAAATGACAATAAATAGATACATAACTGACTAAAATTGCTTTAATTATTGGGTTATTATACTATATACCAGTGTGGCAGTTGTACTAAACTTCTAAGGCAAAAAGGTTCTTAAAGAATCAATGTGACAATTGAACAGGTAAAGAGATATGCTTAGATAATTTATTCAGAAACAAAATACAGTTTTGACTTTTGACATAGAATTAGTCATAATGATTATGGCTCTAGATTGCAGGAAAACGCTGTTTCAGGTGTTTGAAGAATGCAAAATTCTCCAACTTCTGACAAACTGCCTGTCTTTCTTCCTGCCTAGTACCAGTTGGTACAGCATAAACCCCATCATCCACCACCCTGGGAAACAGTGCTGAGTGACCATGGATCATTGAGAGACAATCTGTCTGCATTGGCAACATGTCTTATTGTATGCTGCCTGTGAGCATAAGATTCAGTTGATTTGCAGAACTCAGATTGTGATGTGGACCAGATGTGTCTTAATCCTGATGAGTGACCCAGATTAGATCACTGGCTGTAATCTGGTTTTCTGATGTCTGTTGGGCTAATTGCAGATATACCTCGAGGTATCTCTAGTTTCTTTGTGCATGAATGGCTGCATAGGAGCTCAGGAGCAACATTTGTTGCATACAATCTTTAAAACAAGCTGATGCACAAATGTTAATCCTTGACTGTTGAGACGAAAGGAATGCTGTCTTTATGGAGGTCTTCAAGCAGTTAATGTTGATGCTCTGAGTTTTAATCGTAAATAAACATAAATGTGGAAGTGCATTGTTTAATAGAATAATCCCATAGGTTACAGGCCCATTCTGAAGTGTTAAATAGCGTGTGGTTAAATAGTTCCTGTTTTAGGGTAGACAATTGTCGTTTGTTTTGCACGTGAGTTGTCATTTATTTGATGAATATAGTACCATCAACTCCATTCCGATCACTATGCATGTATTTGCTGAGAGGGTCTTGGACTGTTGGTACCACACCTGCCTTCAGAGGCTAAATTCGTATTAATGAGAAGTGGGATTAAACTACTGTTTCAGCGGATTCATTTTAGCTGAGGTTGATAATGAAAATTTGGCAAGCTGCTAGCTCGTAGTCGGGATCGGCTGTTAAAATAACAAGGGAAGGGCTGGCGAATGCTTAAGCTGCATAGACATCAGTATCCGTATCACCCATCCGTACGCGCGCATTGAGACAGCAGGGGAGAAGTTGAATAGATTGCGAATAGGGCATGTCACGTATTCTATATAGGTTGATAGAATAGGACAAATTATTGGTTGTGACCAAATTGATTCACTTGTGAAAACTACTTATATAGAATACTAGTAACTTAGGTCACTGAGCCACACATGGTTATCACGTTGTTTTCCACTATTTCAATTAATTAGTTAACCACGGAATAGTGAAATTGATGAGTCTGTGCCTAGTGACTAATCTCCTTGATAGGCGTTAATCCAGATTGCTCGTCAGTTCAAATTAATTCGAGCATTTACATTAAATAGGCATGGTATGAATAGATTCCATTACATTTGGCATCTTTGATGAAGGAATAACTTAATTATGCTATTTGGGTGTGTTAATCTATATGGGCCTTATTATCTAAAACGAACTGGGCTCTATTTGACTTCATGCAATGTAAATATAAATTATATGTAGTTAACTATATGGGAACTAAAAAATCAATAAATCAAAGGTGCTACTTACATAATGCAGGTTCGTAATTCTGTATGAGCATTTGAAATTAACGCAGGATGCTTTACTGGCCGCCCAGATAAAAAGGGTAAATGAAAGAATATAAAGCTGGTTTGTCCCTATTTTATATCCATAGAGAATGAGTAACGATATTTCAACCAAATATTCCAGTAAATGAGCTCACAGGTTAATAAATAATGATTGTCTTGCTCTTTTCATATGGTCTATTCGCTCTCTATACCGCCAACCTCAACGATGCTATTATTTATCGGATGCGGAGGCTGCGTGGGGCTCGAGACTGGTACTCACCGACTCGCAGGAGGTTTTAGACCCGCCCCCGTGTGGCGTCAGAATGTCATTTTTTCAATTATGATACAGTGTATGTATGTATGTAAATGACCAATTACTGGTGGATGGGTAGCACACTTTCATTCAAATAGTTGCTTGGCAACATTACACAATAGAACTAAGGACCATACAGATTTTATAAAAACAGTTTAATTCTTAGTAAACTTTACAATAGCTATAACCTACATACATCATAATTTTACATTACAAAAACACTAAAACAACCACTATAAAGCTATGTTCAAGACGAATGCAAAAATAGTCGATTTTGGTCAATTCTAACTCAATAATAAATCCTATTTATATCTACCAACGAGACAGAATCAAGCTGACTACAGACAGCTGAAAGTATACTGTAAAAAACAATGACTGCTGCTAATATTATGATTTACAAGAAAAATACATAACAAATAATTTAATATTATAGCTATGTTCTCATCGTTGACCCTCACATGGTTAACATTAGGGGCTTAAAGAGAAGCAGAGACCCTCATGTGCGTTTTATAAGTGTCCCAAATTAGACATAAATAAACATATTAAACAATACATTTGTTTTACAAACTAGTATATTCTGGATATATCATTTGGTGAAGTAAACCAGTCACAGGCCCTACATCAACATGGAAGGACTGCAAATGCACGTAGTACCCAGAAAGTTCACTAGGTGTCCTACTGGACAAATGTAATACAGCCAATGAAGTCATACTGTACGACATGTACAGAATGAGGCTATTTGTGTTCTCACTTCACTAACACACAATCTTTAGTTGCAGTAAATACATCACTTTGGCTGACAAGAGATGCATTGAAACAGGAATTTCTTAAGAAAACAAACAAATGAAGGCCGTTTTTTTTTGTGGGGTTTGTAAATATTTTGTCAGTAGTTCAAAATGAAGGCACCAAATGAATTAATTAATGACCTTGTCTTTAATTAGGCCTAGCGGTACTTTAGTTAAAGGCATATCTTGGCATACATCAACACAAATACATGCTTTGGTTGAACAATGGCAGGACACAAAACGAAGATAGGCACATTCAGCAAAGGTTTTTTGGCCATAAAGTAGCAGTAAAAAATCGTTCTGACAACTTTGGTCTGTTTATCTGTATGAACAAAACGTTACAAATCCTGTGTAGAAACTTCCATCAATAAAATTCTTGTTTATGGTAGAGAAATGAACATTGAATTCTCTGGCAACAGCTTTGGTGGACATTCCTGCAGTTGTGACATTTGTATGCTCCCTCAAAACTTGAGACATCTGTGGCATTGTGTTGTGTGACAAAACTGCACATTTTAGAGTGTCCTTTCATTGTCCCCAGCACAAGGTGCACCTGTGTAATGATCATGCTGTTCAATCAGCTTCTTGATATGCCACACCTCTTAGGTGGTTGGATTATCTTGACAAAGGCTAAAATGCCCATTATCAGGAATGTAAACAAATGTGTACACAACATTTGAGAAAAATTTACTTTTTGTGCTTATGGAACATTTCTGGGATCTTTTATTTCAGCTCATGAAACACGAGACCAACACTATACATGTTGCGTTTATATTTTTGTTCAGTATAAATATAACTGAGTCACATGATGCAGGTTGATGAAAAAGACTGATAAGAGAAAAGGTTGATGGAGATTGTGGTGACTATTATTTCAATTTCTCCCTGAAGAACAAACAGACCCTACTGAAGGCAGTTAAAGGACCCCCAGCCGAGCGCGTCAACCAGCCCTCCCCCCTCTGCAGATGCCCCCCGAGCCACCCACCGCGCCATCCTCCGTCAACCTCTACCTCAGCAATGCGCCCTCCTCTCCGCCAGCGATGAGATCCGGACTAAAACTGAACCTGGTATAAGAAGGTACTACGTCCAAGCAATTCAGCTTGAGAAGAACGCAGACTCTTTTGCTTTCATAGTCTACGT
>NC_036845.1:9028579-9080140 GCF_002910315.2 Salvelinus sp. IW2-2015
GAAGTATATTTGATCAACAACCACACTATTTCTGTGTAGTGATGAAGAGAAAGAAAAGTGTTTCATTATTGAAGTAATTCATGACTTACATTCAACAGTTTTACACTTGAGATGCCTGTGGATATGCGATTTTAGTGACACGTATTTAAGTGATGGTGAAAGCTATATATGAGAACTGTACTGCTCTATTATCTCTGTTCAGGATTACGTATTGTGTGTTGTCAGATGTTTGCTGTAATTGGCTGGCCACACTCTGCCGAGCTCTGACTCTTTGTACAGAAGGTCACATGTTTCAGAAGAAAGATTAATACAAAAAAAAAGTGTATAAACTGTACAGATATCCATTCTGCTTCTCTTGCTGTTGAGTGCAGAAAGGTATGTGGATGATCCCAAATACTGATCTGCTGCACCCACACACAAACACACACACCACAGCACACCACACACACACACACAAGCACACACACACAACACACACACAACACACCCAACACACTACACACACACAGCACACACCACACACCACACACGACAACCACACAACACAGAAAAGTGAGACAATGTCACTCCTCTTCAGCTTCAGCTCTGCTTGACGTCAACCCATACACCACTCTTCTCTTTGTCACACTCACACTCATTCCTCAATGAGCAAAATACTCAGACAACTCCTGTAACACACTGTGAAGCTGACAGCACCACAATACAAGGACAGGTAACATTGGTATTCCTCAAGAACATGGATAAGCCTAACCACCATTGAATACTCATTAGTCGACTATTTTTGTGCATCACTCTGTCTATGGTAATTTAATGCTCCATAGGCTTATTCCTCCCGCACCCAGGATGGTGCCTGGGAGGGGTGCTGTTTAACAAATTGATGACATTTCCATTCATGACCACCGTTTCTCGACCACCTCCCCTGTCTACCAGCTCCCTACTTGCAATCTCTCCTTCCTCAATCCTCCCTCTCCCATCTTTCCTCTGCTTCATTTACCCTTTTCCCTGTCACTTAGATCCCACAGTTCCCACTCCCTCCCCGATTTGTCTCAAATTCCACCCTCATGCCTCCGAGTGAGTGTCCCCCATTTCCTATCCTGAGACTCACTCATCCGTAAATCATTCATCCTCGTAGAAAATGCCCGATGATAGGATGTTCGAAAGGATACCTTCCATGCCTTTGCTCCATTCTCTCTCCTATCGTCCCTCACGACGATAGGCTGGGATAGAAAGGTCATCCCCATTTATTCTATGCCTAGGCATCTGGCGCTGGCCCAGACCCCACCAAGATTTGATACGAGCACGTCAGTTCCTGCCAGTTCGCCTTTGCCTAAGTATGCAGACGTGATGTGTCAACACCCTACCACTCACGCAGGAGGTACGCCAGGCATCGTTGCTCTGTTTCACACTTTCACCTCTCCTTCTAGATGAAAACGAGCACAAATGCGGAGGAGATGAATGAATTTTTTTAACCAGGCTCTTTGGTCACAGGACTTTTCATAATACCAGCTGTGTTCTAACTGTTCCCTTTCTCCCTCTCCTCACATTGGGTCTCAGCAGTCAAAATGCATTTAGAGCGAAAACACTATTTTCCAGACTCCATCAAACATCAATCAAAAGGTATAAGCAATAGCAGCTCATTCTACATCCGGTTTTTATCGCTTCTCCCAAAGTGCACACCCAATACCTACTGTATTGTAAAGATTAATTGACTGCTGATGTGCTCTTGGCAATCTGACCGAACAAATTTGCGAATGCAGAGCTTCCAACCAGCCAGATTCAACCTTGCTGAGCTAGTCTACACTACAAGAAGGAACACCTCAATCAAATTGCAAGAAGGTGTCACAGCTGCATGACAGGGCAAAAATCACTCCCACTTGGACAATCAATGCCATCCATCAATTTGATCATAAATACAAGTAAAATTCCCCGGAACTATATCAAAATGTTACCATTTATGAATCGAAAATATAATAAATATGATACTGACTTCATGCCTGATATTCTCCCGCCTCGGCCTGTCTCTCTCTCTCCTCTGTCTCTCTCCCTCCCTCCTCTCTCCTCCCACCTCTGTTCTCTCCTCGCCCCTCCCTCATCAAAAGGTCCTCCAGGTCGACTGATCAAAGAAGTACTCCATGACTGTATTTGAGATGGACCTCCCCCATCCAGGATCCCCCCCAGCACAGCGCTACAACCAGCCCTCCCCCTCTGCAGATGCCCCCCGAGCACACCCACGCCCATCCTCCTCAACCTCTACCTCAGCGATCGCTCCTCTCGCCCGCCACTGAGATCCGAACTCTAAAGCTGAACTGTAATAAGAATACTACGTCCAAGCATTTCACTGAGAACGAACGCAGACTCTTTTTCATGATCTAACTACTCATCCCTTATCAATTCCCATACCTTCTATCTCCAACTTCCACCCACTCCCTCCTCCAAAGTAGCAGCGTCCAGAATGAGGGGCCCATGTCTGGCCACGCGAGGCTGCTCCAGATCCGCCTCTCCCCAGACAGCGCTGCCCCACGCCGCCCCCCACACCCCCAACAACGACCACCCCCAGCCCCCCTACCCCTCACAGCCAGATGATACAGCAGCAGCTCCAAACAACCACCACAGACTCTTATCACCATGAGTACTAACAACCAGTTTGCATGTCACAGAAGATGCGTCAATTCCATGTTCAGATGTCAACTCTGTTTTTCTTTCCTCACAATTCTGCACACTGACAGCACCAGACGCCTCTATCCCCTTGCTAGGACCCAGCAGAATGCGCCACCACAACCACCACTAACACACCTCAACCACTTCTGTATGTCAATCACCGTTCATCATCTTTCTACTTCAGAATGCAGGACTGACTATTGGTATATGTAGGTTTCATATTTGCTAATTAGTCCTTAAAAGGTCAGCAATCACGCGCATCCGCCTTCCTCACCAGTCTCCAACCATCCATTCACAACCACACGAACACCCAATCCACACACACAGGATGTAGCATCTCACCCCAATCCATCCACCAATGTTACATACCCACCATGAGACACATGCAGCCATTTGCAGTGTTCATATATATTCATGTCTTGTGTTTCCAGCCAGATCTGGCTCCATTCCTACTTTGAGAGGACATCCAATTTGGAATGTTCAAGTCTGCTGAGCCCCGTTGTACATGGAACGATACGTTACGCCCTCGGGGAGCGACCGCTTCTGCCTAGCCCGCTCACATGTGCACCACCCCTCCAGGAAGCCAGTGCTAATCAAGACTTCCCCTAAATACCCACCTAACGCTAGCTATTGGAAACTTTGGTTGCAGAATTAACACAAATATATTTTGCGCCTCGATATAGAAGTTAAAATACAACCCAGCTGTTATTTCTCTCACAAGATGAACCCTATCTCACTTCCAGGTCACACTGAAGAGTTCAATTAGAGAGTCATCGTGAGGGAGTGGATCGTGCCTTACACCATGCACTGTTCTATCCAAGAGCTAAAATACTGACGGAGCAGGCGAGCCACCAGGAGACACAGCTTCACAAGATCTACCTAGGCGCTACCATGAAGGCTCGTTTGACCTGCTCCATGCCACACGGCAGATGACAGCATCAGGCAGCCACACTCACGGCTGCAGCAGCAATATCAGGCTGCTCAAGTGCAGGCAACATCCCAGGAACCTGGGCAGTTGGGGAATCGCCCGCAGTCAGTGAGGTGCTTCTTGTCCTCTCTCCTCCTTCGCTCTTCTCTTTCTTTCTCTCTCTTCTCTTTCTCTCTCTAGAATCGCATAAATCTCATTTATCCCAGGTTCTGCGCGGCCGGGAATTGACGACCTGCGCGCGGATCGCGGCTCAGCTTTGAAGGCTGGGCACGACCCCCGAATCAAGCACACCCCTGCTGGAAGTCACTGCACCGCCAGCAGCTGCTGGATGAGTGACACACATGCACCTGCTACTAGGGACACTATTTAAGCTAATCATGTGGGATGTGAGATATGGCTTGTCTCAGTTGCTTGTTGTATATAACTGCCCCTTTCATGACACTACAGTATTGATTGGATACCTTGTTCCCCCACACCGAAACAAAGACGTAGCTTTAATAACTTGTATCCCTTTATGAAAAGGATTTATGCTGTTATTATATTTTCCTGTTTGATCGCCTATTTTCCTGAAGCAGTTAGACTGCCAAAATTACTTGTCACAACATCTTCACAACACGACTTCCAACTAAAGATCAATGTTCCTATTGTAGAGAACTTGTAAGGGAATGGACTGTGTCACAACATGGAAACTGCCTGCACCCCAATGACCTAGGTAACCTGCTGGATAAAACACTTTGGAATTGTCTCAGAAAGTCAGAATTAACATTGATCAATGGATTCTCACTTAACAGTGTTAAATACCTTGATTAAGCTGCAGCAACTAACAGAGGATATGCATACTGGAGATGCACGGGGCATCCTGGAGGGGAGGTCCATCTCAAAACAGTCATGGATGTACTCCTCTTTGATCAGCCGACCTGGAGGACCTTGTAATGAAGGGAGGGGGAGAGAGAGAGACAGAGTGGGAGGGAGAGAGAGGGAGGGAGAGAAACAGAGAGAGAGAGAGACAGGCAGGCGGGCAGAAATCAGGCATGAGTCATATCATATTATTATATTTTCGATTCATAAATGGATACATTTTGAATAAATTCCGGAATTTACTGTAATTTAGATCAAATTGATGGATGGCATTTATTGTCCAAGTGGGAGTGATTTTTGCCCTGTCATGCAGCCTGTGACACCTTCTTGCAATTTGATTGAGGTGTCCTTCTTGTAGTGTAGACTAGCTCAGACAGGTATGAATCTGGCTGGTTTGGAAGCTCTGCATTCCAAATTTTTCGTCAGATTGCCAAGAGCACATCTACAGTATATCTGTATCAAAACAGTAGTATTGCCTGTGCACTTTGGGAAATGCGATAAAAACAGATTGGTTAGAATGACTCGCTATTGCTTATTACCATTTTGATGATGTTTGATGATGCTGAAAATAGTGTTTTCCTCCTCACCTGCATTTTGAATGCTGAGACCAACTTGAGGAGAGGGACAGAAAGGGAAACAAAGTTAGAAACAGCATGGTAGTTCTGAAAAAGCCTGTGACCCAAAGAGCCTGTTAACAACTTCATATTCTCCTTCCCCATTTGTGCTTCTGTTTCATTAGAGGAAGTGAAATTGTGAACAGACGCACCGATGCCTGGCGATACCACTCGCTCGTAGTGGTAGGGGTTGACACACACGTTGTCATACTTCAGGTCAAAGGCGAACTGGCAGAACTTGACGTGCTTCAGTTCATTCTTGTGGAGGTCTGGCCAGCGCCAGAGCCTAGCATAGATCACATGGGGGAACCCTTTCCTTCCAGCTACCTGGAGGGACAAAGGAGAGAGAATGGAGAAGGCATGGAGGTATTCCTTTCCAACATCCATCCGGGGCTTTTAGGGTGATTATTTACAGTAGGATGGTGAGTCTCAGGAAGGGAATGGGGGACAGTATGGAGGCCATGATGGGGTTGGAATTTGAGCATGGAGGGAGTGGAACTGTGGGGAATCTAAGTGCAGGGAAAAGGGGAAAGAAACAGAGAGAAAAGATGGGAGAGGGAGGATGAGAAGGAGGAGAGCAAGAGGGAGCTGGTAGACAGGGAGTGGTCGAGGAAACGGGTCATGAATGGAAATGTACATCAATGTTAAACACACTCTCTCCAGGCACACACTCTGGGTGGGGAGGAATAGCCTTGGAGCCATTAAAACATCTCAGACAGAGCTGAATAGCACAAATAGTCGACTAATCTGAGTCATCAATGGTGGTTAACGCTTATCCCATGTGTCTTGAGGAAATACCAATGTTAACTTCTGTCCTTGTATGTGTGCTGCTCACTGTACACAGTGTGTACAGGAGTTGGTCTGAGTATTTTGCTCATTGAGGAAAGTGTGAGTGGGACAAAAGAAGAGCTGGTGTAGGGTTAACTCAAGCAAGCTGAAGCTGAAGAGGAAGTGACATTGTCTCACCTTTTCTGTGTTGTGTGGTTGTCGGTGTGTGTGTGTGTGTGTGTGTGCTGTGCTGTGTCGGTTAGTGTGTGTGTGGTGTGTTTGTTGTGTGTGTGTGTGTGTTGCTTGTTGTGTGGTGTGTGTGGTGTGTGTGTGTGTGTGTTGTGTGTCAGAGATCAGTATTTGGGATCATCCACATACCTTTCTGCACTAACAGCAAGAGAAAGCCAGAATGGATTCTGTACACTTTTACACTTTTCTTTTTTATTAATTCTTTCTTCTGAAACCAAATGTGACCTTCCTCAGACAAAGAGTCAGAGCTGGCAGAGTGCCAGCCCAATTACAGCCAACATACTGACAAACACACACACAGCCTACAGTCCTGAACAGAGAATAATGCAGTACATTCTCATATATAGTTCTCACACATCACATTAATACGTGTCACTAAAATCCGCATATCCACAGGCAATCTCAAATGTAGAAACTGTTGATGTAAGTCATAACTTACATTCAATAATAAACACTTTTCTCTCTCTCTCACACACACACACACAGAAAATACTGTGGTATGTCTGAGATTACAAATATACTTCCACAAACTTTAACACTGGAAAAACTCCAGACACAAACACACACGCACGTACGCACACACACACCAGAGACAGACAGGCTTAACTTAACCCTGCCCCTTTCCTGTGTCTCAGACAAAACAACCCGCGCTACCCCTCCAGTACTCCCTCCCTCTCTCTCTCTCCCTCACAAGAGCTGGGGGAGGGGAACTCCCTCTGTCTCCTTCTCTCTCATTCCCTTGCTCTCTCTGTAAGCAACTCGTGGGTTACACTTCTAAGTATTCGATACTACCTTCATTCTCTAGAAGTTAGCCTATAGGGAGACCTAAACCCCTTTACTTTTTTCTCCCGTTTCTCCTCCCTGAAGTGTGTAAGTAACCCATGTGTTGAATGATTCACTTGTTGAGTTCGAATCTCATCACGGACAACTTAGCTAATTAGCAACTTTTCAACTACTTACTACTTTTTTGCTACTTTGCAACTACTTAGCATATTAGCTAACCATTCCCCTAACCCTAAACCTTTTAGCTAACTCTTCCCCTAAACTTAACCCTAACATTAACCCTAACCCCTAGCCAAGCTAACGTTAGGCCAGCTAGCTAACGTTAGCCACGTAGCTAGAATTCGAAACATATAAGTTAATCAAATTCATAACATATTGTACATTTTGCAAATTCGTAACATATAAGAATTGTAATTCGTAACATATCATACGGAATGGGTGATAGACATCCACAAATTAACACATACCATACGAAACGTTACATATTATACTAAATGGAGTGTCTCGGATTTACGTACAGAATAATATGAAATCCTCTGACACCAGGTTGCACACACATGGTATGGGCTTTTTAAAAAAGTACAACACCTGTACCAAGTCAGATTTAGAGTTGAAATGTATTCAGTTTTGATTTTGCGTCACAATATTACACTTTATACACATCATAGAAGACTGAAATATGACAAAACCGTTTGACATAGAAACACCGGATTTTTGCACAAACAAGCGTGTCTCTGTGAAATGTCAACGGAGCACTGAGCGTATAACAAGCTTTTTATTTTCAAAGCGTTTTACATTTAATTCATCTTGTGTCATGAGAACTTTGCGACCAGCAGAAACAACTTTGAAGACGACGACCTCAAAATGTAAAATCCTCAAAAGTTGTTACAAGAAACAAGCTAGCAACAAAACAAAACATTGTCAGAAAGTTGCTTTTAGTTGCCTGGCTTGCTAGATTTACATATTCTAAATACATTTTTTAACGAATAGGTTTTTTGGAGAAAAAAATAAGAGCAGGTAACGTTGCTGCATGCAGACTGACGTTTTGTTTATACTTTTTCTTTATGACAAGGACAAGTTTGATGTCTGAGAACAACAATAGAATGTTCATGATTTTATGTGTTCCAAAACCAGTAAAATGATTAGGGACGTTTACTGAGGGGTTGGCAGGACTCATAAACATACACTATGTATACAAAAGTATGTGGACACCCCTTCAAATTAGTGTTGGGCTATTTCAGCCACACTGTTGCTTACAGGTGTATAAAATCCCACAGCCATAGACAAACATTGGCAGTAGAATGGCCTTACTGAAGAGCTCAGTGACTTTCAACATGGTCAGTTCGTCAAATGTCTTCCCAGCTAGAGCTGCTCCGGTCAACTATAAGTGCTGTTATTGTGAAGTGGAAACGTCTAGGAGCAACAGGGCTCAGTCGTTGCATAGTGCCAACTGTAAAGTTTGGTGGAGGAGGAATAATGGTCTGGCGCTGTTTTTCATGGTTCGGGCTAGGCCCCTTAGTTCCAGTGAAAGATAATCTTAATGCTACTGCATACAATGACATTCTAGACAGTTCTGTGCTTCCAACTTTGTAGCAACAGTTTGGGGAAGGCTGTTCCTGTTTTAGCATGACAATGCCCCCGTGCACAAAGCAAGGTCCATACAGAAATTATTTGCAGAGATCGGTGTGGAAGAACTTCACTGGCCTGCACAGAGCCCTGACCATAAACCCCATCGAACACCTTTGGGATGAATTGGAACGCTGACTGCGAGCCAGGCCTAATCACCCAACATCAGTGCCTGATCTCACTATTGCTCTTGAGGCTGAATGGAAGCAAGTCCCCGTAGCAATGTTCCAGTGGGAAAGCCTTCCCAGAAGAGTAGAGGCTGTTATAGCAGCAAAGGGGGAACCAACTCCATTTTAATGTCCATGATTTTGGAATGAGATGTTCGACAAGCAGATGCCCTACAACCTACTTTGGCTACATGCTGTGATATTACACAATCATGACTGTCTGAAATAAAAGTATAGGCTTTGTTGCTGGCGAGTACCGCAAAGGTGTATTAGTCAGTCATCAAAAGCCGACCAGCTATTGTCCTAATGTTGACAGAGTCTTTGTGCCATACCACCAATAACAATTCACAGTGAATAATTTATTAATGAGACCACTGATTCATAAACACTATACTCTACGTCCCTCTATAATCAGTGATACTACCGGCCTAGGCCTCATTCAACCCAACATAACAGTAGACTACCTGCAGGCGTCCATCAAGCGTCCTCTGGATGGTGACACACCTGCTGGGGTGAACCCCTGTTGTGGTGATGGCAGGTGATGAGCGAGTCCAGCTCATCCTTCTTCTCCTTCAGCTTCTTTACAGGCCTCTCTATGGCACGCTTGGCAATCTACTCTATGCCGCCTGCGTGCTACATGACTGCACGCTGCCAATGCTGAGATGAGCGCGGTGCCATGAGGCTCTGCACGATGCTCAGCAGGCATCGTTGTGGTGGGGGTGTCACTGACATCTCCCTGGGTTGAGGGGGTTGGGAGGAGGAGTGGAGAGACCACTATGTGAAGAACCAAATGCAATTGATTTATTTTGATTGATTTGTTTGATCACTGACAAACACTGAAGTCTGGACCTGAATGGTACTTAGTCAAGGTTCAAGTCATAGGCTATCAGCAACCAAGGTCCTATAACAACCAATAACAACTTTACCAGTATTAACAACACACAATGTATGGGACTTTACAGAGCAGAAGATACAAAGCAGCCATGTAAAACAGAATTGAGTAGGCCCAAAATACTTTAACCTTAAATAGTATTTACTACTTATTGAAAATTACATTACATTAACCTAAAGAAAATTGACATTTATGATCCATGTTGAAGTGTAGCGCGGCAGGTAGCCCTAGCGTTTAAGAGCTTTGGGCAGCTAACCAAAGCGGCACTGGATTGATCCCAAGCCGACCAGGTGAAAAATCTGTCGATGTGCCCTGACCATGGCACTTAACCCAATGCTCTTGTAAGGTGCCGCGTTCCTGACTAAATTATGTAAATGTAGGACTAGGGTGTGACATATGTTGTTTACAAACATCCCTCCATGTGTGTCATACTAGTGATGAAGTTGAAGTTGTTTTGCTTTGCACAACTAGCTCGAAAAAACAATAATGCAGAAAAGTTGCTGATTCTAAAGTAGAATAATTTAAGCGATATATTACAATCCACTTTGATAACAATAATACAACTGTAATAAACTATAATAAACATACATGCTCCACTCAAGAAATTSTAAGAGCATTTAGGAGGTCAAARGTAATTTGTTTACATSTTTACAAAAGCATGTAGGCCTACTGGGGGAAAACACAATCACCTCTACAAGCAAAGCAACTATGTGTAGGCTACTTGTAGGCTACAGTGTACACAGTACTTTGACAGAGGATAAACACATTGACTTGAGAGTAGTTGGATTGGGAGGGGGGGGCTCTGTCTGGCTGTCTGTCTGTCTCACTATGTTGACCTAACTGTAGGCTATAGGTCTGTCAACAATCCATGTGACTCAGACTGGTTTGGTCAGCTAAAAAATCCCTATGGGAATAATCAATACCAAAATKTAGTTTACTTACAAATCAACAGGAGAACTGGACAAATAAGTAGAGGGAGATCTGAAGCAGTATTCCAAATGTATTTCCCCCTTTACCCCTCTCTCTGTGGAGCTGTCTGTCTCGACTGTTATCAGTCTATCGCCCTCTCTCGCTCCCTTCGTTCATCCTGCTGCTCCCTCGGCTCTTCTCCAGTTTGCTTGCAATTACAAAAGCGGAGAGAGAGTGAGTTGTCTAGGGCAAAAAGTCGAGCCAATCGCTGCGCCCGTTTCATTCCAGACGGTGGGGCTCTCCGCCAACTATGACGCTGCTCTCTTACAGCTCACAGCCAGCCACCGGGGGCTGATGTCTGTCTGGGTTGCTTGTTGATTGACAGGTCTGTGCGGCTGCTTTTTTTTATTAAGGTGGCGCCGGTGAGATTACCCCGCCCATTCTCGCTCCCCCCTCGGAGCAGGGGGGAGCTGAGTGCCTGTGTGACCAAAACTGAGTGCCTGTGTGACCAAACTCTGGGCGCCGTTTCCCGATAGCTAAACAACCGTGTGTATGTAGAATGAAGTTTTTAACAAACAATACGGATTGCAGCACAGAACAAATTAAGTGTTTAACTAAAACCACAGATTGCAGCACCAAAATAAAAAAACGCAGTTACACTGGACAAACATGCGTACAAGGTAAGCATTAACGAATGGACATTTTTAAAGTATCGACTGATTGACTCGATGGTACACTCCGCCAACACTCATCGCAGTTACATAAAATAACACAAGATTAACGCAAGACATTAACGCAAGATTAACATCATTTTATCGGTAAATTATGCAATTTAAATTTGACTTCCGCTTGAAACCCAACCCCTCCAAAAAGACACGCATATAAAGGTTTCACATTTTTCCAGTTGCTGGCTCGCCTCTAACCGCTAGGCTACCTGCCACCCTGTATGCCCAACACACCCGTATGGTTTTCTTAGCTAACCAGAGGTGGTAAAGGAACAGTACTCTTGTGAATTTCAATAATGTGTTGTCTGTCCATCAAATCGTGCGGTGTTGTCCTGAATCCTCTACCTGATTCCAGGTTACAAATGACTTGTCATTGACGGCCATTTCCGCTGGAGGGTAACTGTCAGATAGTAGTATAGACAGATGTCGTAAGTATGGACCCATCACCTGTAGGTGTTTTTCTGTATATCAATGGCTCTGGATCTTATGGTCTGTTGCTGCTCTCTAGTGGCTAGTCCTGGCACTACCACGGACCGCGCGCGCGTGTGTTTTCAGATCAAATTGCCATGTAAAAATGTGTATGTTTCTTAGGTCTGAATCACATTTGTATGTAATGGAAAGACTGAAAACCAGCAGACACTCAAGCCTAGAGTAGTTGACTTTGCTAACAGCCTGTTTAGCTGCTTGGGGCAGACTGCACTAACAGCTGAGTGAGGTAGTGTGAGTGTCATGAGGTGTGGCCTTATGCTTGTAGATTACTTGGCAATGGTCTTATGGGGGGTGATAAGTGCTAGAATTAAGCCTTACCACCATGTGGCTGTCGCCTACCATTGAACGTCTGACTGACACCATCACCTTACTAACGTTTACATATTAATGAAAGCCATAAGATGCATAGTTTATATTTATATTAATTAAATCTCAACCATAAATGTTAGAAATGCAAGCCGACATTCTGATTTAGCCACCTTGAACTATAGTGTAGCCTATGGCTTGTGTGTTTCCTGTTATCACTATAGGTAATCTGTCTTTCCCTCAACACCTCATGGAATGGTATGTTATCTTATCTCGCTGTATACAGATCTAAATGTTGTTAGCCAATCACAGACTGTGTTGTTCCCAGTATCAGTCGACCAATAAGAATTGTGTCCGTGGCTTTCAGTTGAATAGAGGAGTTCATAGGCTTTCCCAGAGGGTCCGTGCTATTCGGGTTCCTTGATGTCCCTAACTCAATCAAGTATAAATGTAAAATAGTTACGTTTAGTGTTAGTTAAGGGTTATAGTTTAGGGTTCAAGGTATGGATGTAACAAGGAATCCAGATAGCTGTGACCGTTCATAGAGTGAGAGACAGGCACGATATTTGAGAGCTCGGCGGCGAAACAGACATACATTTTTTTACAAGCGGCAGAAGTGATTTCCGAGAGTGTCTGCCCCAGATAGTTTCCTTAGAGACAATGAAAATAATTTCCAAAATGTCCTTGATCCGATTGAGGAGTAAGTAGGCAATATTTAAGTTGTGATATTGTTAGGAAATATTTAGTCCTACTGTGTTAAGGTAAAATTGTTTTATTTGAAAATAACTTTTTGTTGATAACGAGTTGTACGAAAGACTATTGAGAGTAAATATTAGTTAATCAGAGGAGAGCTGTAGCTCCGCTCACCGGTGATGTGGCGCAGAGCATGCTGGGCGATCTCTAACTAAGGAGAAGGAAGTAACTCGAGAAATTACACAAGCCAAGTGATAAGTTCCACCCATCTTCTGTGATTACCTTTAGTTGGCATTCTTTGTTTTAGCCAATGCCAGTGTGCGTCTGTAACAGTATAACTTTAGACCGTCCCCTCGCCCCGACACGGGCGCGAACCAGGGACCTTCTGCACACATCAACAACGGTCGCCCACGAAGCATCGTTACCCATCGCTCCACAAAGGCCGCGGCCCTTGCTGAGCCAGGGGAAACACTACTTCTAGGTTTCAGAGCAAGTGACGTAACTGATTGAAACGCTATTTGCGCGTACCCACTAACTAGCTAGCCATTTCACATCCGTTACACGTCTTTCAGAAATGTGTGTTCATATTTCTTATTATTCATGTATTGTGGACGCACTCCACGTTGTTATGCTAATTAGCGTTTTTGCCGTGAGCTAGCAACTGTAAGCTTGCTAACCCTGTTTCTGTTATCTCATTTCAGACATTTAGCATTTCAGTCCAACCTGTGTCTAGTCTTATATGCGCTGTGGTTGTATGGATGTATACTCTATATATTATGTGTGTATTTTGTTAGCAATGAGCCTTGTGCATGTAGCTATATACACTGCTCAAAAAAATAAAGGGAACACTAAAATAACACATCCTAGATCTGAATGAATGAAATATTATTATTAAATACTTTTTTCTTTACATAGTTGAATGTGCTGACAACAAAATCACACAAATGATCAATGGAAATAAAATGTATCAACCCATGGAGGTCTGGATTTGGAGTCACACTCAAAATTAAAGTGGAAAACCACACCACACTTGGCTGATCCAACTTTGATGTAATGTCCTTAAAACAAGTCAAAATGAGGCTCAGTAGTGTGTGTGGCCTCCACGTGCCTGTATGACCTCCCTACACAAGCTGGGTCATTGCTCAAATCACGCGAGCGTGCGGGTTGAGTCCTCCTAGGGATTCCTCCAGACCTGGACTAAAGCATCCGCACAACTCCTTGGACAGTCTGTGGTGCACACGTGGCGTGGTGGTAGGAGCGAGACATGATGTCCCAGATGTGCTCAATTGGATTCAGGTCTGGGAACGGGCGGGCCAGTCCATAGCATCAATGCCTTCCTCTTGCAGGAACTGCTGACACACTCCAGCCACATGAGGTCTAGCATTGTCTTGCATTAGGAGAACCCAGGGCCACCGCACCAGCATTGGTCTACAGGGTCTGAGTGATCTCATCTCACGGTACTAATGGAGCAGTCAGGCTACCTCTGGCGAGCACATGGAGGGCTGTGCGGCCCCCCAAAGAAATGCACCCCACACCATGACTGACCCACCGCCAAACCGGTCATGCTGGAGGATGTTGCAGGCAGCAGAACGTCTCTCCACGGCGTCTCCAGACTCTGTCACGTGCTCAGTGTGAACCTGCTTTCATCTGTGAAGAGCACAGGGACCAGTGGCGAATTTGCCAATCTTGGTGTTTCTCTGCAAATGCCAAACGTCCTGCACAGGTGTTGGGCTGTAAGCACAACCCCACCTGTGACGTCGGGCCCTCATACCACCTCATGGAGTCTGTTTCTGACCGTTTGAGCAGACACATGCACATTTGTGGCCTGCTGGAGGTCATTTTGCAGGCTCTGGCAGTGCTCCTCCTGCTCCTTCTTGCACAAGCAGGGGAGGTAGCGTCCTGCTGTGGTTGTTGCCCTCCTACGCCTCCTCCACGTCTCCTGATGTACTGGCCTGTCTCCTGGTAGCGCCTCCATGCTCTGGACACTACGCTGACAGACACAGCAAACCTTCTTGCCACAGCTCGCATTGATGTGCCATCCTGGATGAGCTGCACTACCTGAGCCACTTGTGTGGGTTGTAGACTCCGTCTCATGCTACCACTAGAGTGAAAGCCCAGCCGCAGCATTCAAAATGACCAAAACATCAGCCAGGAAGCATAGGAACTGAGAAGTGGTCTGTGGTTACCACCTGCAAAACCACTCCTTTATTGGGGTGTCTTGCTAATTGCCTATAATTTCCACCTGTTGTCTATTCCATTTGCACAACAGCATGTGAAATTTATTGTCAATCAGTGTTGCTTCCTAAGTGGACAGTTTGATTTCACAAGAAGTGTGATTGACTTGGAGTTACATTGTGTTGTTTAAGTGTTCCCTTTATTTTTTTGAGCAGTGTATTTTGAAACCTGCATATTTAGTTAATATTGCCTGCTAACATGAATTTCTTTTAACTAGGGAAATTGTGTCACTTCTCTTGCGTTCTGTGCAACAGAGTCAGGGTATATGCAGCAGTTTGGGCCGCCTGGCTCGTTGCGAACTGTGTGAAGACCATTTCCTCTTAAAAAAGACAGCCAACTTCGCCAAACGGGGGATGATTTAACAAAAGCGCATAGGTGAAAAAAGCACAATCGTTGCACGAATGTACCTAACCATAAACATCAATGCCTTTCTTAAAATCAATACACAGAAGTATATATTTTTTAAACCTGCATATTTAGTTAAAATAAATTCATGTTAGCAGGCAATATTAACTAGACAAATTGTGCCACTTCTCTTGCGTTTATTGCACGCAGAGTCAGGGTATATGCAACAGTTTGGGCCGCCTGGCTCGTTGCGAACTAATTTGCCAGAATTTTACATAATTATGACATAACATTGAAGGTTATGCAATGTAACAGCAATATTTAGACTTATAGATGCCACCCAATACGGAACGGTTCCGTATTTCACTGAAAGAATAAACGTTTTGTTTTCGAAATGATAGTTTCCGGATTTGACCATATTAATGACCTAAGGCTCGTATTTCTGTGTGTTATTATAGTTAAGTCTATGATTTGATAGCGCAGTCTGACTGAACGGTGGTAGGCAGCAGCACACTCGTGAGCATTCATTCAACTTTCCTGCGTCAGCCAGCAGCTCTTCGCAATGCTTCAAGCATTGCGCTGTTTATGACTTCAAGCCTATCAACTCCTGAGATTAGACTGGAAATACTATAGTGCCTATAAGAACATCCAATAGTCAAAGGTATATGAAATACAAATGGTATAGAGAGAAATAGTTGACGCGTCATAATTCCTATAATAACTACAACCTAAAACTTCTTAACTGGGAATATTGTAGAACTGGGAATATTGAACCAACAGCTTTCATATGTTCTGAGCAAGGAACTTAAACGTTAGCTTTTTTACATGGCACATATTGCACTTTTACTTTTCTTGCTTCTTACGGAGCCACTCCTTAGTTGCCCTGGCTGTGTGTTTCGGGTCGTTGTCATGCTGGAAGACCCAGCCACGACCCATCTTCAATGCTCTTACTGAGGGAAGGAGGTTGTTGGCCAAGATCTCGCGATACATGACCCCATCCATCCTCCCCTCAATACGGTGCAGTCGTCCTGTCCCCTTTGCAGAAAAGCATCCCCAAAGAATGATGTTTCCACCTCCATGCTTCACGGTTGGGATGTTGTTCTTGGGGTTGTACTCATCCTTCTTCTTCCTCCAAACACGGCGAGTGGAGTTTAGACCAAAAAGCTCTATTTTTGTCTCATCAGACCACATAACCTTCTCCCATTCCTCCTCTGGATCATCCAGATGGTCATTGGCAAACTTCAGACGGCCCTGACATGTGCTGGCTTGAGCAGGGGGACCTTGCGTGCGCTGCAGGATTTTAATCCATGACGGCGTAGTGTGTACTAATGGTTTTCTTTGAGACTGTGGTACCAGCTCTCTTCAGGTCATTGACCAGGTCCTGCCGTGTAGTTCTGGGCTGATCCCTCACCTTCCTCAGATCATTGATGCCCACGAGGTGAGATCTTGCATGAGCCCCAGACCGAGGGTGATTGACCGTCATCTTGAAATTCTTCCATTTTGAATAATTGCGCCAACAGTTGTGCCTTCTCACCAAGCTACTTGCCTATTGTCCTGTACCCATCCCAGCCTTGTGCATGTCTGCAATTTTATCCCTGATGTCCTTACACAGCTCTCTGGTCTTGGCCATTGTGAGAGGTTGGAGTCTGTTTGATTGAGTGTGTGGACAGGTGTATTTTATACAGGTACGAGTTCAAACAGGTGCAGTTAATACATAATGAGTGGAGAACAGGAGGGCTTCTTAAAGAAAAACTAACAGGTCTGTGAGAGCCAAATTCTTACTGGTTGGTAGGTGATCAAATACTTATGTCATGCAATAAAATGCAAATTAATTACTTAAAAATCATACAATGTGATTTTCTGGATTTAAAAATTCTGGATAAAAATTACAGACCTCTACATGCTTTGTAAGTAGGAAAACCTGCAAAATCGGCAGTGTATCAAATACTTGTTCTCCCCACTGTATATATTAATTGGTATCGGCTTTTTTTGGGCCTCCAATAATCGGTCGACCTCTAATCAAAAGCTTTCCTTAGGTCTAGACATACAGCCCCAACAACGCCCCCTCTGTCCAGCTTGGACTTCACATTTTCCAGAAGAAAGCAGTTGGCTGTTTCTGTGGAGTATTTTGCTCTGAAGCCAAACTGCATGGAGTGTAATGTGAAGGGGCTGTTGTTGAGTTGGGCTATCAGTTGCTCTGCTACACACTTTTCAGCAACCTTCGACACCACAGGTAGTATATTAATGGGCCTGTAGTTACTCATGTCAGTAGGGTCACCTGATTTAAAGATGGACATTATTATGGCTGACTTCCAGGTCCTTGGAATCACCCCCTGACCAATAAATGTGTTGGTAACTTTAGTAATGGTGCCAATGAGTGAGTCTTGGTAGTTATTAAGAAAGGTAGAGTCCAGCCCAAACACATCTTTGGCTTTAGAGTTCTTTAGTGAGTTAATCACCTTGTTCACCTCTCACCTCCCTTATGATGAAGACAGGTTGAGTGTCATTCACTAGCACTGAGCCCAAGAAACCAGTAGAGGGGTTTTGTGTCAGTACCCTGACAGAGTAAACAAAGTAGGAATTGAAAGCTATTGCTATTTTGACTGCATCCTGTGTAAGATTGTAATTCACCATGATTTCTAGACTTTTTGCAGTGTTACTATGGTATTTCCCTGTTAACTTTTTTCGATTATCCCAGATCAATTTAGAATTTCCCTTTGCTTCACTAATTATGTTGCTAAAAAAGTTTGCCATGGCCTGTCTGATTTCTTTCATCACCTTATTTCTCAACATGGTAAACCTACGTCCGTCATGCTCTAATTCGGACTTTGGGGCTGTTTTTAGAGCATGATCTCATTCATCAGTTTCCAGATTTCTCCATTTAGCCAAGGAAGAGTGCTCTTTTGGCCAGGTTTGGATTTGATTGTCTTTAGGAAGCCATTTATTGTAGTCTGGATTGTGGATAGTCAGGTTTTTCTATCAGCTTCCACATCTGTATAGGACAAGAGATCATTCGAGTTAATTCCCTTAATTGCGTTTTCATAATAATTGAATTCACTCCTAGGTATTCTGAGCTGATCAGGCTTTCTAACAGTAGAGAGTAGCCTAACCTGTTCCTGGAAAGCTTTCTGGCTATAAGTGTCAGATTATGATCAGACAGCCCAGTAACCATATTGAATGATTTAGTCACTCTCTGGTTTATTATTGAACAGCAGATCAATCTGTGTTTTAGAGCAACAAGTCACCCTGGTTGGCTTTTTAACTAGCTGTGTATGGTCAAAGGTATTAGTGATCCATTTGAGGGTTTTCCTACAAGACTTGTCTTCATAATTAATATTAAAATCTCCCATTAAGATGACCTCTTTCCCAAAATCACATTCCCTAAGCATGTTATTAAACTGATCAAAAAACACACTTTTGGTGGAAGGTGGTCTATACATTCCAATACGGGTAAAATACATTTTGGGAGACAGTGTAATGTTTAGGTCAATACATTCTAGTTATTTATCACATGAACACTCAATTTGTTTACATCGGATATGTTCTTTAATGTAAATCATCAGAACCCCTACTCTTCCTTCAAACCTGTCTCTCCTGAAAACATTGTAGCCAGGCATAATCAAAGCAGCAGATGGAGAGTTTTTATGGAGCCAAGTCTCTGAAAGGCAGAGGAAGTCAAGGTTGGAGTCTGAAAAGATGTTGAATTTAATCACTTTTTGGAATGACACTGCGAATGTTCAAGTGCCCCCCTAGTAGTCCCTTGGCCTTAGCTTGTGGGTCCCAGATGAATCGAGTGATTGACACATTGAAAAAAGTAAAATTTTCTGTTTGCTGGGTTTATGACATTTTTTGTATCGTTTTGATTAGGAGCAGTTCGGTAGTGCAATTGACAATCCCTTCCGCTTGCACTGGATGCGGGGAACTAATTAAAACAGCTTGCGTGCCAGAAGCAGAGTCAGGGTTTTCTTATTGCGACTTAGATATGCTTCGACTTAGATATGCTTGGAGAGTCAAATTCCATCCTGGAGCGGGGTGACTCAAGAGAAACCATGGAACCATAGCACTCATCCACTTCCAAGGGGACGACAATCAGTGGACGAGGCCATCCACTGCTTTCCACTCCAGTGAGTATCGCTGGCTCGGTGATGTTAGGCCCAGGGTTGAGTTGCACATCCCCGGAGAACAGGAGGGTAGTGAACAGGTAGTTTAGCAGTTTCCAATAAATGTTGGACTTGTGTTTGTTACTCCTTAGCGGTTCAGTCGAATAGGGAGCCAGGTAGACTTGGCCATTATTCAGAACATTATGGTATGCTGTGTACTGTCCGCTCCCGTGGAACTGCAAACCAATGTGTTTGTCTGGGGTGTTGGCATTCTCCGGCAGTAGATTGATTGTGTCATCACAGCAAGGACTCACTGAGATGACCAGTAAAGCAACTACATAACTGACAATCGTGGGAATGTACTGGAGATAAAACGCATAATAGCGCTTTAAATCTTTGCATGAGTTACTTAGCTGGGGTCGGCGTACACCTGGTGTTTTAGATAAAATAGCATCTGGAAGAGAAGCGGCACTTGCCGCACGACCCACCCTTCCGTCTGCCATTGGTAGTGAGGGGTTGGGTTAAATGCAGAAGACGCGTTCCGTTTCCTGCTAGCTAGGAAGATAGTCAAAAATACTTTGAAACATCCCCACTTGAGTCGTGTGATCACTGAACATCGACAGGACCGACAAAAAGACATGATCACATGCATGCAAACAAAAAATAACGTAACTTGCACCGTTATTGAATTAAGAGATACAAATAACTAATCCTGGCTACCAATGTTCTAGCATTAATTTATTGAGGCAAGCAGATCACAGATGTCAAGGTGGTACCCAAACATATGCCATGTGTATATGTGACACATACAAATATGTATGGTCATATTTGTGATGTTTTATTTAATTTGTTATTTTATGGAGCCATCCCTTGTATCATTTTCTAGTCCTCCTAGGTATTTACATTTAAGTAATGTATATGATTACTGTCGCAAGGGGGAGCTGTGACATCAATGGAGTGCGTTAGTGAGATCGTGAGGTCTTGGAGGCAGTGTTGCCAATTTAGCGAGTATTCAGACCCCTCTAGCGACACACTTTAAAAAAAACGACTAGCGACAAATCTAGCTACTTTTTCTGGTATTTTTGGAGACTCTGACGTGAAAGCACGTATCGTTCTTACTCTGCTTAACGAGCAGCGGGTGCTGCCGTGGGCCCCACCCCCGTCCCAAAGCACTCACAGGCTGCCCAGTCCTCACACAGCAGTCAGAGCAGGAGATGTTCACCCCTCCGCGTCCAGACTGCAAATGAATCGCGCATGCGGGAGGCCGCCGCTGGCTGATCCCGCCCTGGCTTACATTAAGGGCGGGATGTAAATGTAAAAAACTAAACTAAAAAAACTGAGCCAGAGTGTCTCATTTGGGTCACTTTTGCCGGTCCCAAGCCCGGATAAAGGAGGAGGATTGGAATTGTGATATAAAAAAAAACAAGAATCGACAGAAGAAAGTTCATTTGTAGTTCCAAACATATTTAGGGTGTTTTTTTACTCACTTTTTGTCTCTCCCACGACATTATTCCTCTCCTACAGCGTCCATCACAATTACATGCACATGGCCAATTATGCAAATTACGTGATGACGTCATTTAGCGACTTCTAGCGACTTTTAGGACAGCCAATAGCTTCCTGAAGAAGGACAAAATCTGCGTTACTGCGTTTACAGTATAAAAATAAAGCTTTCCTTTTTGTAGGATTTCTCAAACCCATCCGGGCGAATGACTTGGCTTGGAAGAAAGCTCCTAGCTGGGGTCACCATTCGTTAGGTGAATATAAAAATCTCAGATAACTATTTGCATTTGCCTCCTTGTGGTGGCGGCATCGCCATGCTGTCAGCAGTACCAACACTGGCCCAGGGGTTTCTCCAAATAGTCAATCTCAAGGCTAACAACTGGGTCACGTTAAGTAACCTCCACTTCCACGTAGCTAGTGTTAAGGTGTTTGACTCTAGTGGCCATGACACCATCCTGGAGTTTCTCTCACAACTCATCTCTTATTTTTTTCCAGGAACCATCCCTTACCTCCCTCATCAACCCCACTGACATAAACAATTACAGACCTTTTCTGTCTGCCATTAACATTATTGCATGTCTAATTAAACATTTCAATTAAATCATTCAATAACTATTTGTACATACCTGATCAACCTGTAACCTGTGTGTTTGCTTGTGTACATCTGTCTCCTAACCTGTTCCCTTTACTCTGCTCCTGTTTTCCAGGACCTAGGGGTTCTGCCTAACACTCAGACATGGATCCACCTGATGTCCTTCATTACCAACCACCCTCCAACTTTTCATTACATCATCTACAGCTACGGTTATTGTCATGTTGTCATTATCTGCTAAGAAAGAGCAAGAAAACGATCATACTGGGCACATAATGTGAGATACACAGATTAGCTAAAAACACTAGCAATGCAAACACTCAGAACAAAGATGGCAGCAGTGCCTGGACTTTGCAGTCTCCCTCTTCGAGTCCCCTTTCAAAGACTGTTGAGAACAAGTGACAGGCAGAACCTCCCATCCACACAGCACGCACCTCCTCTCTATTCCACACGACAGAATTCAGTATTTGTCTATGATGGCCATGTGAGTGTACAAAACATCTGTGAAAGTCAATTGACACACATCTACCAAAACAAATCTAAATTTATATATTTAAATCTTAAATCTAAAAAATTGCCAGATTTGTTTTCACAGCTGTTTCACAAGGTGTTCATTATTGTAAATTGTAACATATCCCTTGATGGTATTTGTTAGTTTAACATTATTCATTGTTGTATCCTAGCACCTACTATATATTTTTTTTTTAATTAATAGCTCATTAGTATGAGCTATGAGCTATTAATAAAAATAAATCCTAATAGAGGACTACTGAAATATTATTTCAGTGTAGATAAGGGAAGGCCAGTTTTAAATAAAAACATGCCAGACAGATAAGCCAGTGTACAAATCAAATGTATATGAATGTAGTGTAAATTAGCTGGCTTTGTGATCTGTAAGGTAACAATGTGTGTGTGTGGGTGGGCATAGAAATTATATATTTTTAACCCAATGCCTGTTTATTCATAAAAAGTGGAAGATGGTAAATAACATTAATTGCAATGGTTAGCCTATGCAAATGAATAGGAAAACATTAAAAGCTTACTAATAGAACTACATTTAGCCTAATTGGGAACAAATATAACGTGGGGAAAAGTCAGGATCCTAGTCAGGCTATTGTTTGTCAAATCCAGATTAAATATAGGTCTTCGTGTGTATCAAATCTGTAGGCGGTTGTGGGCTAAATCAATGACAAACAGCTGAAATGTTCAGGCTTTATGATCTTTGATCAAAACAGGCTGGGGTGTTTTCGGTTCCGTTTAGGCTAAGGTTATTCGTAAGGATGCAACTGCACTGAAATTAATAGCCTGATTCAATGCGATTCTCCTGAAATAGAAAAGTGTTTATCTGTTTGGTCTATGGATAGACTCATACCAATTCTATCTTTTAGGTCTTTTGTGGTAGGCATAGCCTACCGCTAATATTCTGAATTGTGGAGCTTTTTAATAAAGCAACCACATTTTCCTGTGATGTTGAGGCTGAGCAAGACCTTCGGTAGACTATGCAGAAATAATCGTGGAGTTAATCATTGTTATAGCCTAGATCGCTTTATATAATCTGGACCGTTGTTTTTCTATGGCTAAGTAAACAAGGGGTAGCATATGCTTTTTGCCCATTTCTATAACACGGGTTAGGCCTATATCCTCAATTCAAGCCCTGCTTTTAACCATAAAACATCTCCACAGAAATGTATAGCCTAAGGATTGCATGGTGACAGTGATTGTGTCTGTTAAATCGGTAAACTGGGAACTCTGGGGAGGAAAACGAGGTTGAATCATGACATCAGTGATTTTTAGGTCAGAGAAAGATGCCAGAGTTTCTGAATTGGAATTCTGAGTTGGATGACCGTTCAAAATAATTTTTCCCAGTTTGAGCTCGTTTTTTCCAGAGTTCCCAGTTGTCTTGAACGCACTGACGTCAAGTCAGAGATTGACAAGTTCTGAGTTGTTTTGAATACATCACTAGAGACCTAGGCTACCTCCAACAAAGAAGCCCTTGTGTCCATATTGATTTGAGAAATAATTTATTTATATAGCCCTTCTTACATCAGCTGATATCTCAAAGTGCTGTACAGAAACCCAGCCTAAAACCCCAAACAGCAAGCAATGCAGGTGTAGAAGCAAGTATTGAGGTGATATGCCTATTTTAGCTAAATCGACAAATTAAATTGATTAGATTACTCTGGCAATGAAAAATATTTTTAATAAAATCATGTACATGTAGACGTTTGTAAGGCGTTCATGGTGAGATCTTTTAATAATAAACTAAACAGACACAAACTAACACGTGACGCGTAAGTGTCACGTGTACATGATGTGAAAGCATGATGTAGATGTCATGTAGAAGTTAAGGCATTCATGGTGAGTTCTTTCATAGTAAACTTATAAGCAAACTGACATGTCACGTGTCAGTGCCACGTGACGTGAACATGACATGAGCGCGATGGCAGTTTGACGCCATAGGAAAAAAACTTGTCTCCATTGACAATGCAAGTTAATTCATGGCAGTATTTTATGGCGCTAGGAAAACGTTAGGTGACTTGGTGAGAGGTATCAGTAGCTTCAAGATGCTTAATTCTGGCACGAATCACCCCCCCATAGGTCTAATTCCTGCCCAACTAAATGTGCAGGCATTGCATCAACCCGTCTGCATCAACCATTGGTTGTGTCACATCATCGACTGTGCAGGGCAGCGCCCAGAAGAGGAACAGGGTTAGAACACTGGTCTTGTTAATCAGGGTTTGGAAGTTCAATTATCACTGGGGCCTTCCTTGAGGGGGTTACATGTTTTGGCCCAGCTGATGTGTGTGACCCAGGCAACACCCTTCATGGTCAGAGTCTCTGTCACAATCCAATTTGTTTGAATCTTTATTGCTTTTCACCGGTATTACACCAAACAACATGTATGTGTACAAAATGTCTATGTAGTGGACATGAGTCAGGCTCATGGTCTCGTTATGAGGTAGCCCTGCCTGCGACTTCAAAATCAGTGTCACCCTCAGCCCAAAGGGAATCTCCTCTTGGTCTAATGGTCAAGATGTTGGTTTCTTCCATGGGAGACCAGGGTTTAGATCCGTCCCGCTACAATGGCACCCAACGTGGGACAGTCTCTCGTGGGGGAGGAGGTACAAGGGGGGTGATGTAGCGGACATTAATCAGTGTTATAGGCTCATGATGAGGATGCCTTGCCCTAGGGGGTCTATTTTTAGGACTGATAGCCAAAGTAATAGTATTTAAACCGAAGTCTATTCAACAATATCAGATTTTTAAAATAACTGCAGTAGGTGCAGACAGACAGTTGTGGTAATTGTGTGGCTGCTTTAACTGACAAGTCGAGCGCTGAACTTTAATTCTGAACACCAAACCATAATTAATCTAACCATTAGATGGCGCCATACCGTAACAAGCCCATTTCCTCTACCTCAGCAGTCACTCATCAAACGTTACTTGGTCTGACTAATGCTATGCAGCAGACACAAGTGGTTTCAGAACATTATACATCCATAGAGACCACCACTCTCCAGTAGTCTACTCTCAAAATCCATAGAAAGGACTGGACCATAGTCAGCCACTGGCAAGTTTTGATTGAATTGGCAAGAATTTGCACAGGTGCCATCCCACTAGGCACAAACTGGTTAAATCAACGTTTCCACTCCATTTCAACCCCCAGAAATGTATGTGATGACATTGAATCAACGTGAAACTGATTGCATTTGCTTGGGGTCTGCTCAGGAAGGAGACACGTTCTGTCTCCTAGAGATGAACGTACTTTGCTGCGAAAAGTGCAAATCAATCCCAGAACAACAGCAAAGGACCCTGTGAAAGATGCTGGAGGAAACGGGTACAAAATTATCTATATCCACAGTAAAACGAGTCCTATATTGACATATCCTGAAAGGCCGCTCAGCAAGGAAGAAGCCACTGCTCCAAAACCGCCATAAAAAAGCCAGACTATGGTTTGCAACTCCACATGGGGACGAAGATTGTACTTTTTGGAGAAATGTCCTCTGGTCTGATGAAACAAAAATAGAACTGTTTGGCCATAATGACCATCGTTATGTTTGGAGGAAAAAGGGGGATGCTTGCAAGCCGAAGAACACCATCCCCAAACGTGAAGCACGGGCGTGGCAGCATCATGTTGTGGGGGTGCTTTGCTGCAGGAGGGACTGGTGCACTTCACAAAATAGATGGCATCATGAGGGGGGGGAAATTGTGGATATATCTCAAGACATCAGTCAGGAAGTTAAAGCTTGGTCGCAAATGGGTCTTCCAAATGGACAATGACCCCAAGCATACTTCCAAAGTTGTGGCAAAATGGCTTAAGGACAGCAAAGTCAAGGTATTGGAGTGGCCATCACAAAGCCCTGACATCAATCCTATAGAAAATTTGTAGGCAGAACTGAAAAAGCGTGTGCGATCAAGGAGGCCTACAAACCTGACTCAGTTACACCAGCTCTGTCAGGAGGAATGGGCCAAAATTCACCCAACTTATTGTGGAAGGCTACCTGTACGGCAATGTAACCGATGTGAAATGGCTAGCTAGTTAGCGGGGTGCGCGCTAATAGCATTTAAATCGGTGACGTCACTCGCTCTGAGACCTTGAAGTAGTTGTTTCCCTTGCTCTGCAAGGGCTGCGGTTTTTGTGGAGCGATGAGTAACGATGCTTCGACGGTGGCTGTTCTCAATGTGTGCAGAGGGTCCCTGGTTCGAGCTCGGGTAGGGGCAAGGAGAGGGACAGAAGCTAAACTGTTACACTCAATTAGTATTTGGTAGTGTATGTAAACTTCTGACCCAGTGGGAATGTGATGAAAGAAATAAAAGCTGAAATTAATCTACTATTAATTATTCTGACATTTCATATTCTTAAAATAAAGTGATGATCCTAACTGACCTAAGACAGGGATTTTTTACTAGGATTAAATGTCAGGAATTGTGAAAAACTGAGTTTAAATGTATTTGGCTAAGGTGTATGTAAACTTCCCACTTCAACTGTATTGTTATTTTACTGCTGCTGTTTAATTATTTTTCTTTTATTTTCATTATTTTTTACATATCTATTTTTTTACTTAACACGGTTCTCTTCTTAAATTCTAAAAGCATTGTTGGTTAAGGGCTTGTCAGTAAGCATTTCACTGTCTACATCTGTTGTATTCGGCGCATTTGACAAAGCGTTTGATTAGATTTTTCATTTGACTGTGGTATTTGACCTAGTAAATGCAGAATAACTACAGTTATACTGCAAAATTACTGCAGTTTAAAAAACAGTGTTATTTTGGATGCAGTATTTGCAGCATACTGCAGTTATACTGCAATCCGACTGCAATCTTTTTTCGTAAAGGGATTCAGGGGAAAATGTCGGTAGTCAGAGGCTTACCAACATTTTAGGCAAGGCAGACCGTCATTCAGTGCGATGTGTTTTCTCCTTTAAAAAATCTAGGTAGGTGTCTGACTGCTGACATTTTCAGCCCGTTTCTAAATATACAATGGGTTTGTTCTTGGTTTGCAAAATACAGCCTGCACTCTGTTCAAAAGGTGCCAAGTAGACAACTCTCTGCCAAGTACACTCTGCCGGCAAACGCTACAGGTCTGTCCGTGCATTTGAAGGTTGTTACTTGTTACCTCAGCGCTGTGTAATTATTATGTCTATGTTTAACCTCTGATTTGTGTAGTGAAAAATAGTATTTCACTGTTCCAGATAGCAACCAGGATTTATGACCATGCCTTGCAAATGGAACCACAGGAGCTTTATGAATGCGTTAAAATATTTAAATCAGCAACCCCCTCATTATCCAGACTGGTCTTATAGACTAGACGTAACATAGTAAATGTAAATCCGGGACACTCAAATTAGTATGATATACCTATGGTTACATAAGATAGAAAGTTACTTAAAACAAAAACAAAAGGAGGGTGGTTGGTCGGGGTGGGCATATAACAAGAAAGTCTAGCAACCTAAAGGTTATTTGTTCTTATCTCATCACGGACAATTTGAGCTAATTTGCAACTACTGTCTACTTTTTAGCTACTTTGCATGTTAGATAACCCATAACCGTTTTAGCTGACCCAAACACTAGCCTTAACCTTTTAACCTAACCCCTAGACTCTAGAGCTAGCAAACGTTAGCGTTAGCCACCTAGCTAACGTTAGCCAGAACAAATTGGAATTCCTAATTTGTTTCGCAAATTCGTAACATATTGTATATTTTGCAAATATGTAACATATTGTACAAATTGCAATTTGTAGCATATCATACGAATTGTAATTCGTAACATATCATAAGAAATGGATGATGGACATCCAGAAATTAATAAATGGAGTGTCTCAGATAAATTTACAGAATAAAACTGTAATGACCTGGCTAGATCATAAACGAACAAATGTCCAGACAGGGTTGACTTTACGAATTCCCGGTTTATTAACCCAACTCAACACAGGCTACTGTTTGGCCGTAGCCCGCGCCAAATAAATCAAGGATCACAGTATAAAACAACTGTGACCATCTCTTGTTAAGACAAAGCGTAAGAGCGAGAACAATGGCTAAGCATGGTCTTAAATTTACGGTGCTCCACCCCCTGCCAAATCCCCCCGGCCGTTCCACCAACCACAAGGATGCCCGCAGCGGAACATTCCAGGCATTCCTGTGGTTGGCAGATAGCAGGTTGACTGGCACGTCGGACCCAGTGAACACTAGGTACTGGTAAATACAACACAACAAACGAACAGCATAACTCATAATACACAGCTGTCTGTGCGGGTCGCTACAGTACGAAATGCTCTGAGACCATGTTGCAACATCCTGTCACATCCCACCAGATCTTCCCGTCAGATTTGGGATTTGAACCTGACTCTACCCTATAGGCTACCTACACTTTTTTGAGTGTTGACAGTCAGCAAGCATAGCCTACCATCAGAGACAGATTTTGCTACCTACCCAAATGTAAGGTGTTTGTTGGAAGTAACAAACTTGTTCATGCTTGCGTTAAATCAAAATTGTATTATTAGAGATTGAGATAACATATTATGTTAACACGTGTATGTTGGGTATAATGATTGGTTGACTCATTTGGGGGATCTAGATGGATCTAACCCCTGAACCACGCCTTTACATGCGATAGATATACTCCTCTTCGTTACTTTACCATGAGGTGTCCACGCGGTCTTTCTGTGTGCTGATTGGCAAGGAGGTGCACAAACAATATGTTTTACCAATGAGAGGGCTGTACATGCAGCAGTTCAGACGGTGCATTCACCGAAAGCATGCACAGTCCGGTAACGGGATAGTGAGTATGCGGCTGGCGAGACTGGGTTGGGATGTCTACTCGCCATCCATATAAAACCAATGCGGGGACTTGCTGTTTACAGTCAGCTCCGAATTGTACGGTTGATGATAATAAGTAGCTAACACTGTGACAGCATAGTGATTGGAATGCAATCAAACTGTTGGACATTTGTTCATCAGTAGAATTCAATAGGCTTAACTAGCTAATAATAGCGGTCGGCTATTTTCCACTTATATTTTCTTAACCACAGGGACACTGAACAAATATTAAAATGGTCATCATTACAAAGAAATTGAAGACCTTTGAGGTCGTTTTCCATGATCCTACTAAGGCTTTCTACTCCAGTGGTGATAAGGTAGCCGGGAATATTGTGGTTGAGGTGTCCGAGGTGACCAAGGTGTCCGCTATGAGAGTGTTTGGAATTGGATGCGCAAAAGTGGAGTACGCGAAAGGAAAGCACAGATGCCGTGAAGACATTGAATATCTGAAATACGAAGATACCGTTTATCTGGACCACCAGCCTAGAGGTAATATTACAAACCTAAAATATTCAAAAAGTACATGTCTTTGTCTCGAATGTGAATATAGCCATTCAAAGCAGTCGGCAGGCTACACCCGGTGTCATCCAGCTTTTATGCACTGTCACTAGTTGGCTACTGCAGTCTGCGAGTACAGTGCACTGCGCAAAAATGGAGAATGAGAAATTATGCTTTATAGACTAGCTATATGTTTTATTTACATACGTCTATGTTTATGGATGATCAAATGCGCCAGTGGTGGTTGTTATTGGCCCATAAGCACTAGAAGTGGACCAATGGTGTCCTGTGGTCTACAGTGGATTGCACAAATAGACCAAAATATATTAACCTAAGAGAGATTGGCTAAATTCATAGTTTAATGAATGGACCATAATGTTTTTCTCTCGTCCTCAGATTCCAATGGCTCGGTCACTCTCAGACCAGGGAACAGATATGAGTTCATGTTTGGTTTTGAGCTGCCACATCCTGGGTAAGCATCAAGGACTGTAAAACCTTGTTGTTTGTTTCCTATAAAGGCATAGCATTATGTGGTAATGACAGCATCCCACAATTAAAATTCCTCCTGCTTTTGTCACAGGCAACTGGTGTCGTCGTACAAGGGGAAGTTTGGCTGTGTACAGTATTATGTCAGGGCCGTGATGGAGAGGCCTTCCCAGCCTGCCTTGCAGTGCGAGAAACACTTTGAGGTGGAGGAGCCCTTGGACGTCAACACCCCTGACCTCCTGGTACATAACAGCTCATTCACATCATCATCATTATCACCACAAGGAATAATGCCACTTGATAGTTATTACATTATACACATTGCTACTTGACAGTGATTGTATTATACACCTTGTTCTCCTGAATGAGCCATGTAATGATGATGCGTGGCTTAATAATGTTAATGACAATTGTATAACTTTGCCATAACTAGCTATACATGACAGATTATAAGGTGTGGGTGGATGGTGTTAGGCTTGATGGTTGACTTGCAATCAACATGCTTGGTGATTTATGTTTAACTCATGTTAATGTTTCTCATTGTTTCTCATCCAGGCTCCAGCTGCAGGTACGAAGGAGAAGAAGCTCACCTGCATGTTCATCCCAGATGGACATGTGTCCATCAGTGCCAAGATCGACCGCAAGGGCTTCTGCGAGGGCGAGGACATCTGCATCAATGCCAAGTTTGAAAACACCTGCTCACGTATCGTGGTGCCCAAGGCAGCCATCATGGTCAAGCACACCTACCAGGCCAATGGCAGGACCAAGGTCCTGGGGCAGAAGCTCTCAGTCGTGAGGGGCAACCATATCATCTCGGGCATGTGTGACATGTGGCAGAGCAAGACCATCCGAGTGCCTAGGCTCAAGCCCTCACTCCTGGGGTGCGACATCATTCACGTGGACTATGCCCTCAGGGTGAGTCATAAACTTGAGACAACTTGTTGCTTGATATAGGCTAATACCATAAACCTCACATTGAAAATGATTGAAAGGACTTGTGACCTAGGAATGACATCTATCTATCCATCAGATCTATGTCCATATTCCCGGCAGTGACAAGGTGTTCCTAGAGTTGCCCCTGGTCATCGGGAACATCCCCTTCAATGGCTTTGGCAGCCGCACCAACAGCATGAGCAGCCAGGCAGAGTCCCTGAACACCCCCTTCAGTAGCTTTGGGTCGCTGCGCCTCCCGTCACAACCCCCCAGCTACAGCAACATCTCCCGCGACTGCCGTATCGACTCCCCCCTCACACCGCTGCTGGTCAACTACGACGCAGATGAGGATGAAGGACTGTTCATGCGCGCCCCCGAGATTTGGTACCCTCCTCCCCCTGCCTACTCCGAGGTAGGGAGATGGAGAATAAAAGATAGACATTTAACAGATATAGTCAGTTACTAGTGAAAAGTGAAGCAGATAGCACTGAGTTTGCACTGTTGCAAATGTGGTCTAATTGTTTTCTTTCCAACTTTCTCTTTCTTTCTTTCCAACTTTCTCTTAGGTCGATGAGGATCTCAAACAGCAAGGGCCATGTTCTTCGGGTCTGCTGAACCACGAGTAAGAGTTGCAATTAATCCCCGTTGTAGTCTAAGCACTGGTGGTTAGCCTTAGTGAGATCGGGGAACGGACTTGTGACTGGTTAAAGAGCAGCACAGCTGTGAAGCTGAAGACTCTTTCATGGAACAGAACTGAGATGTGGACTTGAGAGTCAAGTTGAAGTGAAATTCAGGTTGAATGAGTATGGATTGTAGATGTTGGCGTCCACTCCACATTCACTATCACCATTGCAGTCTTCAGAAACTGATCGTTCTACAGTTGAAGTCGAAAGTTTACATACACTTAGGTTGGAGTCATTAAAACTCGTTTTTCAACCACTCCACAAATTTCTTATTAACAAACTAGTTTTGGCAAGTCGGTTAAGACATCTACTTTGTGCATGACACAAGTCATTTTTCCAACAATTGTTTAGAGAGATTATCTCACTTATAATTCACTGTATCACAATTCCAGTGGGCCAGAAGTTTACATACACTAAGTTGACTGTGCCTTTAAACAGCTTGGAAAATTCCAGAACATTATGTCATGGCTTTAGAAGCTTCTGATAGGCTAGTTGACATAATTTGAGTCAATTGGAGGTTTACCTGTGGATGTATTTCAAGGCCTACCTTCAAACTCAGTGCCTCTTTGCTTGGCATCATGGGAAAATAAAAAGAAATCATCCAAGATCTCAGAAACAACATTGTAGACCTCCACAAGTCTGGTTCATCCTTGGGAGCAATTTCCAAATGCCTGAAGGTATCACGTTCATCTGTACAAACAATAGTACGCAAGTATAAACACCATGGGACCACGCAGCCGTCATACCGCTCAGGAAGGAGACGTGTTCTGTCTCCTAGAGATGAACGTACTTTGGTGCGAAAAGTGCAAATCGATCCCAGAACAACAGCAAAGGACCTTGTGAAGATGCTGGAGGAAACGGGTACAAAAGTATCTATATCCACAGTAAAACGAGTCCTTCATATCGGACATAACCTGAAAGGCCGCTCAGCAAGAATAAGCCACTGCTCCAAACGCCATAAAAAAGCCAGACTACGGTTTGCAACTGCACATGGGACAGAAGATCATACTTTTTGGAAAATTCCTCTGGTCTGACAAAAATAGAACTGTTTGGCCATAATGACCATCGTTATGTTTGGAGAAAAAGGGGGAGGTTGCAAGCCCGAAAGAACAACATCCCAACCGTGAAGCACGGGTGGCAGCATCATGTTGTGAGGGTGCTTTGCTGCAGGAGGGACTGGATACTTCACAAAATAGATGGCATCATGAGGGGGGAAATTATGTGAATATATGAGCACATTTCAAGACATCAGTCAGGAAGTTAAAGCTTGTCACAAATGGGTCTTCAAATGGACAATGACCTCCAAGCATACTTCCAAAGTTTGACAAATGGCTTAAGGTAACAAAGTCAAGGTATTTAGTGGCCATCACAAAGCCTGACTCAAATCCTATAGAAAATTTAGGCAGAACTGAAAAAGCATGTCGACAAGGAGCCTACAAACCTGACTCAGTTACACCAGCTCTGTCAGGAGGATGGGCCAAAATTCACCCAACTTATGAGGAGCTGTGGAAGCTACTGTAACGTTTGACCCAAGTTCAACAAATTTAAAGGCAATGCTAACCAAAATACTAATTGATTGAGTAAACTTCTGACCACTGGAATGTGATGAAAGAAATAAAGCTGAATAAATATCTCTACTATTATTCTGACATTTCACATTCTTAAAATAAAGTGGTGATCCTAACTGACGTAAAACAGGGAATTTTTACTAGGATTAAATGTCAGGAATTGTGAAAACTGAGTTTAAATGTATTTGGCTGAGGTGTATGTAAACTTCCGACTTCAACTGTATGTCTGTCTGTAACCCTCTAGTCATTCCATGGTAGTTCTGTACTTCAGTGTGTTCGAGCATTTTGACAGTTGACATTCTCTCAGAGGAATGAAACAATGTTAGAATTCACATCCATACATTGAGTGTGCACAGCTATCATTTTAGGTCAGACAGATACAATGCTGTGACCATGCAAAAGTAGTGAAGGGATAGAAAGTTTCAATTTTATATTCTGTTGCACTTTATGTTAATATAATTGGCTCTTAATTAGATCATAAAAAATGACATATTTTTGTATTCATAAAAGTCTTCCAGATTATACTAGGTCATTTTACAATAATGTTAACTCAGTGGTTTATGGAAGAAGAGAGTGACTTTTCATGGTAATGACCAAGCTTGCCGAATTGGAATGATTAAATGGGAGATCTACATTATGTTTTGAATTTGGGTATGTGAAAATGCGAGAAGTATTTTATATGAGGAGAACCTATTGGTAGGTTTTCTATGCAAAGAGAAAATATACAATTCTGAATTGTTTTCCTGTCTCTTTGCCTTTCTTATATTTGCTTATTTTCAAAGTCTGAAAAATTATTTGTCTCCAAAGACTCTAGATTTGACCTTAGGTAAATGAACAAATTGGAATGTGTTCTGGTTCTATTCCAGCAAGGTTGTCAATGCATTTGACCAGAAAGTAAGCCTTGTCCAAGCCAGAATGGCAGGAGCCTATCTCCTGTTTCTGTAGCATGAGGCAGCTTGATGTAGAAGTACATCTCGGACAGGACGCTAGTCTGTTACAGGGCCATACCCCAAATCCATCTCCTTAACACTGAGTACCAAGCAAGGAGGCATCAGGTCCCATTTTTTGGCGTCTTTAGTAAGACTCAAACCCCCAACCTTCCAATATCAGGGTCGACACTAACCACAATGCCACTGCAGTTTACCAATGGCCCTTCATAAATTACCTCTCAGCAGAGGGGCTGCATATTGACACTGTCATTGTCACGCCCTGATCTGTTTCATCTGTCTTTGGGCTTGTCTCCACCCCCCTCCAGGTGTCACCCATCTCCCCCGTTTTCCATTGTGTATACAGTGGGGAGAACAAGTATTTGATACACTGACAATTTTGCAGGTTTTCCTACTTACAAAGCATGTAGAGGTCTGTAATTTTTATCATAGGTACACTTCAACTGTGAGAGAAGGAATCTAAAACAAAAATCCAGAAAATCACATTGTAGGATTTTTAATTAATTAATTTGCATTTTATTGCATGACATAAGTATTTGATACATCAGAAAAGCAGAACTGAATATTTGGTACAGAAATCTTAGTTTGCAATTACAGAGATCATACGTTTCCTGTAGTTCTTGACCAGGTTTGCACACACTGCAGCAGGGATTTTGGCCCACTCCTCCATACAGACCTTCTCCAGATCCTTCAGGTTTCGGGGCTGTCGCTGGGCAATACGGACTTTCGGCTCCCTCCAAAGATTTTCTATTGGGTTCAGGTCTGGAGACTGGCTAGGCCACTCAGGATTGAGAAAAAAAAAATTTGCCCCCCCCCCTTTCGCTTTTTTTAGGAGCCACTCTTATGCCCTGGCCTGTTGTGTTTGGGTCGTTGTCATGCTGGAAGACCAGCACGACCACTTCAAATGCTCTTATGAGGAAGGAGGTTGTTGGTCAAGATCTCGCGATACATGGCCATCATCTCTTCAATACGGTGCAGTCGTCTGTCCTTGGCGAAAAGCATCCCCAAAGAATGATGTTCCACTCCATGCTTCACGGTTGGGATGGTGTTCTTGGTTGTACTCATCTCTTATCCTCCAAACGGCGAGTGGAGTTTAGAGCAAAATATCTATTTTGTCTCATCAAACCATGATTCTCCCATTCTCTCGGATCATCCAGAGTCATGGCAAACTTCAGACGGCCTGGACATGCGTGCTTTGAGCAGGGGGACCTTGAGGCTGCAGATTTAATCCATGACGCGTAGTGTGTTACTAATGTTTTCTTGAGACTGTGTCCGTCTCTTCAGTCATTGACCAGGTCCTGCGTGTAGTTTATCTGGCTGATCCTCACATTCCTCATGATCATTGATGCCCCACGAGTGAGATCTTGCATGGAGCCCCAGACGAGGGTGATTGACCGTCATCTTGAACTTCTTCCATTTTCTATAATGTGCAAAGTTGTCCTTCTCACCAGCTGCTTGGCTATTTCCTGTAGCCATCCAGCCTTGTACAGGTCTACAATTTATCCCTGATGTCCTTCACAGCTCTCTGTCTTGGCATTGTGGAGAGTTGAGTCTGTTTTGATGAGTGGTGTGGACAGGTGTCTTTTTACAGGTAAGAGTTCAAACAGTGAGTTAATACAGGTAATGAGTGAGACAGGAGGCTTCTTAAAGAAAACTAACAGTCTGTGAGACCGAATTTCTTACTGGTTGGTAGGTGATCAAATACAATATGTCATGCAATAAAATGCGATTAATTATTAAAAATCATACAATGTGATTTTCTGGATTTTTGTTTAGATTCCGTCTCTCAAGTTGAAGTTACCTATGATAAAAATGACAGACCTCTACATCTTTGTAAGTAGGAAAACCTGCAAAATCGGCAGTGTATCAAATACTTGTTCTCCCCACTGTATATATATATATATTTTTTTACATTTTAAGTCATTTAGCTGACGCTCTTATCCAGAGCGACTTACAAATTGGAAAGTACATACATTTTCATCCTGGTCCCCCCGTGGGGAATGAACCCACAACCCTGGCGTTGCAAGCGCCATGCTCTACCAACTGAGCCACACGGGACCATTTATACCTGTCTTCTCTGTTTGTCTGTTGCCAGTTAGTTTTGTTTCATCAAGCCTACCAGCGGTTTTCCCTATGTTCCTGTCTCTTTGTTTTTCCCGGTTTTGACCTTTTCTGCCCGCCATGATCCTGAGCCTGCCTTCTGTCCTGTACCTTTGCCCCACTATTCTGGATTATCGACCTCTGCCTGACCTGAGCCTACCTGTAATCCTGTACCTTTTCCCCACTACTCTGGATTATCGACAATGGGAAGCAGAGAGCAACACTTTAGTAAATAAGTCACTTATTCATCCTTACTAAACAGTAACTCATGGAAAATTATATAATTATTGAGCTGACAGCAGGGAATCTGATGATACAAACATACCTGCTGTGAATGACCTGTTAGGTTAGGTGAACCACAGTTCATCAGCAGAATGAAATGTTGATGAGGTGTTATTGTTGTAGTTCACTGACCATGAACTGTAACTCATGACCAAATTACATACATTGATACATTGAAATGTCATAAATTCAAACTGCTCAGATGTTTTTCACATGGAAAACAAACATCGCTTTATTATTGACTACATAAAAAATGTTCAAATGATAGAACACTTTTTTATTCCCATAAAGTTGTTACAGTTTCTGTAAATATCAAAGAGCAAGAGAATATAAATTGCGCTTATTCAAATACCCCAGAATATATTAAGGAAGTATAAGTGCACTACATGACCAAAAATATGTGGAAACCAGTTGTCGAACATCTCATTCCAAAATCACAGGCAATAATAAGGAGTTGGTCCCTCTTTTGCTGCTATAACAGCCTACACTCTTCTGAGAAGGCTTTCTACTAGATGTGGGAACATTACTGCGGGGACTTACATCCATTCAGCCACAAGAGTGTTAGTGAGGTTGGTCACTGATGTTGGGCGATTAGGCCTGGCTCGCAGTCGGCATTCCAATTCATCCCAAAGGTGTTCGATGGGGTTGAGGTCAGGGCTCTGTGCAGGCTAGTCAAGTTCTTCCACATTGATCTCGAACAACCCATTTCTGTATGGACGTCGCTTTGTGCACAGGGGCATTGTCATGCTGAAACAGGAACGGGCCTTTCCCAAACTGTTGCCACAAAGTTGGAAGCACGGAATCGTCTAGAATGTCATTGTATGCTGTAGCATTAAGATTTCCCTTCACTGGCCCAAACCATGAAAAACAGCCCCAGACCATTTTGGAACTTGCAAGTGAGTGTTGCAACTGGGGACAGACAATTTTTACACGCTGTGCGCTTCAGCACTCGATGGTCCTGTTCTGTGAGCTTGTGTGGCCTACCACTTCGTGGCTGAGCCGTTTTTGCTCCTAGACGTTTCCATTTCACAATGACAGCACTTACAGTTGACCAGGGCAGCTCTAGCAGGGCAGGAATTTGACGAACTGACTTGTTGGAGAGGTGGCATCCTATGACTGCCACATTGAAAGTCACTGAGCTCTTCAGTAAGGCCATTCTACTGCCAATGTTTGTCTATGGAGATTGCATGGCTGTGTGCTCGATTTTATACACCTGTCAGCAACGGGTGTGGCTGAAATACTTTTGTATGTATAGTGTTTGAAAATAAAGATCTCAAGAAGAATTAGGGGAAAGGTTGATCAGCAGATACTGTATATAAAGGAGAGTGATGGAAATGAACAGATAGGCTGACCAAAATAACCCAGTGCATCAATCTGTCTCTCTCGCTCTCACACAGACACACGCACACACAGTTTCTGATTAGCTGGAAACAATTTGGGACCAACCCTATGTGAGTTGACTTCATGTGGCACAGAAGATCCAGTGTTACTCTTAGGTATTAGCTAGGTTGTGGATGGCATTGAGGTGATGTAACACACTAACTGGACAGGACAAACGTGATAGGCTCTGTACACTATAAACCATGGTTATGATGAGCAGGGAAAACATGGATACTTATGGGTCATCTGGAAACAACACTCAGTAGTCCTAACATAAGATAATATATTGTTTATTAGTCCACATGAGATGGACATTTGTCTTCTGCTTTTATCCAACCCCCGACACACACACACACACACACACACACAGAAACACACATTAGGTTGGAGAGGCTGGAGGAGAGGACAGCCGCAGTGCAGTTCCCAATGAGCAGTTTAGGGGGTTCCTTGCTCAAGGGAATATCAGCATTAGGTTGCCCGGCTCATTCCCCCCTCCCATCGAGGCTACTGCTGCTCCCATTACAGACAGGATTGTAAAGTGGCATTCATGTAGCACTCTCTATGCATGCGTTAGCCTGCAGAGCAGGGGGCTGGGGTGGTGGTTAATGACAACCACACCAAGTTGGGTAGCTGGCAGCAAGCCACCAGAAACCCAATGCTGTTGTTTACTTACTTCTACAGCTGTTCGCAAAGAGCAACCCCTCTCAAAAAAGCATCTGTGTCACTCTCTCTCTCTACTTCCTAGCTGCTCTGCTATCTGTCTGTTGAGGGCCCACCAACTCAATGCTATCCCAAAGGATCTTGCCAAGTAGGTCGTTGTCACAACCCCCATCTACCTCTAGAGCATGGCTGATGCCGACCTAAACCCTACACCACTAGGATTTGTTTTAAATTGTATTTATTTATTGAACCTGTATTTAACTAGGCAAGTCAGTTAAGAACAAATTCTTATTTACAATGACGGCCTACCGAAAGGCAAAATGCCTCCTGCGGGGACGGGGGCCTGGGATTTAAAAAGTAAATACAATATAAATATAGGACAAAACACACATCACAACAAGAGACACAACACTACATAAAGAGAGACCTAAGACAACACCATCACAAGGCAGCAAAACATGACAAAACAGCATGGTAGCAACACAACATGACAACATGGTAGCAACACAACATGGTAGCAGCACAAAAACATGGTACAAACGTTATTGGGCAAAGTCAACAGCACAAAGAAGGTAGAGACAACAATACATCATACAAAGCAGCCACAACTGTCAGTAAGAGTGACCATGATTGAGTCTTTGAATGAAGAGATTGAGATAAAACTGTTCAGTTTGAGTGTTTGTGTTTGAATCTCAACGCATGATTTGGCACCAGCCGCCTTTTGATCAAATATGGAACTACATTATTTTTGGAAACCTGAATGCATCAAAACAATTATATTACACACAGAGAGACACACATACGTACTAAAAAAGTTAATTCAATTTCCCTTGAACTGTTAGTATGAGTTGCAGCATAATGACACACTTCTCATATCAACGAGTACATCCCACTGTGATAAAATGATAAGCTGACACCTCTCGATATAGCACAAGCACAGAAGATCAAACTTAGTTGGGGTCTAATAATATCGCACTAACTTTTGCTCCCATGGTGAAAAAGTCCTCTGGGGTCCGTTGGATAGTGTGTTTATATAACCAGCTAAGCTTCGAACAGCGCCCTAACTTGCCTCATTGTGACAGGTCTCCCGGCTCGTCCATGTTGCCCACTTGAACCACTGCTCAATCATAGCCGTACTGTGCAACACAATGAAAATCAGTTGCTCTGACAAAGACAATTTGTTGAAACGCTTTAGTTTGTGTGCTTTTAATCTCACTTATATCTTGTATCAATTGTCATTCAGTACTGTTGCAGTCTATATGGCCGAAAATCAACCTTCCATCCATTTTGCATTTTAAGTGGGTTTGACTTATTCACTCACACTTAACATCTGCCCTATATGATTTAAAGGTTTTGGCTTGTTACAGATATAGGACAGTATGCATGCACTCTAGCGTACTTCTATTTCAGCTACCCTGAAAGCAAAGAGAAAGAGATGGTCAACAAACCCGTTAAATATAGGCTAACTTCTGCAACTTCGTCCAAAGGTTTAACATGAACTTCGAAAAAAGCAACAGCTCTTCAAAGGCCAACCATTTCATTCAGGGTCCCTTTGAGAGAGCTGGGTTGATTTTGCTTTGACCTGGCTTTGCCTTCGTACAATGCCCCTCCCCACTCTTTTCAAGCGCACTCTATTTCCCCCTCACCCATGATATCACCTTTCTGTGATCATGAGCCGTCCTCATTACCCTATTGGCCATTAGTTACAGTCACGTAGTCTATGATTGATGGATGTCTAATTTACATGAATTCAGTGTGGGATGATGATGACGTGTGCTAGAGGTCATGAAATGGTATCACAAGTATGTGGTAACATTTCACAACTCATAGTACAAAATTCAAAACAGATCATCAAAAAGGCTGTTTTTTTTCTAAACTTTAAGCACATCAATTGACTAAGTACAACACACAAAATCACACAGTAACTTTTTCACCAAACCTGAATCAGTTTCATCTACACCGAAATACCTTTCATATAAGGTAATTGCCTTTCACAATGCAATGCTCACAATACTTCTCATATGATTCTCTTCTCATTTGTTTAATTTAACCTGTTTGGGCTGCAATCCCCACACAGGTACACCTATGACAACTGCCATTTCAAGTGCAAGGCGCGAAATTCAAAATCTATTTTTTTTAAATATTTAACTTTCACACATTAACAAGTCCAATACAGCATATGAAAGGTAGACATCTTGTGAATCAAGCCAACATGTCCGATTTTTAAAATGTTTTACAGGGAAGACAAAATATGTAAATCTATTCGCTAACCACGTCAGCAAAAGAGAGCACTTTTCTAACTCCATCAGTTTTTTACTCCGTCACTAGCTATCACTAATTCGACCAAATAAAGTATATATAGCCACTAACCAAGAAACCACTTCATAAGATGACAGTCTGATAACATATTAATTGTATAGCATATGTTTTTTTTGAAAAATGTGCATATTTATGGTATAAATCATAAATTACATTTCAGCTACAATCAGAAATTGCACCGAAAGCAGCCATAACATTTACAGACACCAACGTCAAATAACTAATTACTCATCATAAAACATATCTGAGAAATACATACTGTGCAGCAATTGAAAGACAGGATTCTTGTGATTCCAGACAATATTTCCGATTTATTAAATGTTTTACAGCGAAAACAAAATGTAGCGCCTGTCTCTTATACACATCTAGATGTGTATAAGAGACAGGCATTGGCACTGGTCGACTGGCACGGATTTGTCCAACGTTAAAAAAATCAGAGACCGAAACACGGCAAAACTCCCGAAAAAAATTCAAATAATCTGATTAAACTATATTGAAAAAACATACATTACGATGATATGGTCTCATTTATCAAATAAAAACCCAGCCGGAGATTGTTCCCGTCCAAAACAGCAGCAAAACAGAACRCAATATCACTCCCAAGDCGCGSGCTTCAGACTTCCGGAAGTGGTCGGTCACGTCAAAGAAATAGCTCTTATTCAACCTCTGAACAAGATATTCACTAAATTTCTTCTCTCATACCCTCTTGACACCCAGAGCAAGGCGTAYGGAGTVTACGTAGGGTCTTACGTATAATGACCATGTATAGGCATAACGTTGAAGCGAGCATAGATTTCTGACATTCTACTTCTTGGTCAGGGAAAGTGCTGCCAAATGACTTCTGTACAACTCAGAGAAAAAATTAGAACGGTTTTAGAAACTAGAGATTGTTTTCTATCCAATATTAATATTAATATGCATATTGTAAGAGCAAAAATTGATTAAGAGGCCGTTTGAAAATTGGCACATATTTTCCAGTTTTTCCAATACGCCCCCTGCAGCCATAACAGGTTTTAAATAAATTTGACCATCACTTAATCCAACTGCGTTTAATGGCTAATCACTTAACCGTTTGGTAAACCTATAGACTTTAAACTGGTTTGTCTACTATATATGGATTTTGAGAACTACAGAAATAAAATGTGTGTTTGTAATGTATAAACATCTAAATGATATGTAAGATACATGATAACCATACATAATGACTACTCGTTATTGCTAATTGATTTCACATAGTGGTAACCACAGTTGGTCACTTATGAATTTTATGTATAATGACTAAATTATGTATACATTTAAAGTAATGATAGGACTATATCTAACAGAATTCTACCCTGTCTCTGTATAATGATGAAGAATGTTTGTCCATAAGAAAGAGGGACTGTTAGCAGGCAAGGAACTGTGGCAGACAACTTGTGACCACTGTGAAACTGATAACAGGGAAGGAAGTCTCCCCACCTAGGGAGGGGAGAAACCTTGGGCTTGCAGTAGATTGTGTAACATGTTGCGGGATGTGATAAGCAATGTATACATAGGAGAAGACTTGTAAACTATATTGTCATTGTCTGAGAGGAGGGACATTTATGACGAAATAAGAGGTATATAAACCAATGTACATGTAATGATTGGCAGAGCTCTCGTAAATAAACCTGCTGACTATTGTAGACTGGCCTCTGTCTGTTTCATTTCAACAAGAATCTTACAAATTCTTGGTAACAGACCGAGTAGTTTAATTGAAGTTCAGTTTATGAACATTGAGAACATAATTCTCGTGACAGTCACCATATAAAAGGGTGTGAAAACATGCAATTTCTTTCAACATAGAGCATGATAGACAGGAATGGAGAGGAAGAAATCAAAGAGCGCGTGGACAAGGGGCCCATCAGAGAGGTCAAAGAGGTGGACATGGGCCCCGTCATAGAGGTGGACACCAGAGAGAAGGAGGCAGACGGCTGGGAACTGTTGTGTCTAATGAAGTTCGGGCCATCGTTGTTGACCATGTGGTAAACAGAGGTCTTAACATGGCAGAGGCTACCAGATTAGTTCACCCAATCTGAAAAGATCAACTGTCAATTCGATCATGAGAACATTTAGCCAAGAAAACGGTTAAGTCTGCAGGATATGCACTATGCTTTACCATTATTTACAGTAAATTACATATTGTAATGCATGTGAATTCACAAAACATGTTACTCTGTTCTACCCTCAGAATTGACAGAAGACCCCATGGTGGTGGCCGTGTGCTGACCGACCAGCAGGAGTGGGCAGTGGTGGAAATGGTGAGGACCAGGAATGACATACGGCTGTCTGAAAAAAAGCAGGCCACAGAAGAACGGTGACACCTTTGCCAATGTGGCATCCATCCAGCCTACCGACAATCGCCTGCCTCTTGAAGAGGCACCAGGTCTCTATGAAACACATTTACCTGGTGACTTATGAGAGAAACAACAACCGGGTGAAACAACTGCGGGCCGAGTGTTCAGGTATATCACTATATACTGTATTACTGTTACTATTTGATGTACATGCTACTTCACAATATCATATTGAAACTACACTGTAAAAATAACTAACCAAAATATATTTTTACAGGGTGATGGGGCTTGATGCTGCTGTGAACCATCACAAGTATATCTTATTTGATGAAGTGGGCTTCAACCTGGCCAAACCTTGACGCCATGGGCGGAACCTCATTGGCCTACTGGCGCCCGTCCAAGTACCTTGACAACATGTGCGCAGTTATCTCTGAAGATGGTGTGGTAGGACGTAGGTCATTACTTGGATCCTATAACGCTGCACACCTCATTGGGTTTTCCCTGAAATCGAGCAGGCCTGTCAAGGTGAAGGGGTCACCTATGTCATTGTGTGTGACAATGTCAGGTTCTACCATGCAGAGGTGGTTCAGACATGGTTTTGGGCCCATCCCTGATTCGTGACCCTATATCTGCCCCCATACTCTCCTTTCCTCAACCCTATTGAGGATTTATTTTCAGCATAGAGGTGGAAGGTGTACGATTGCTTTACCGATGAGTGTCACCCTCCTTCTGGCCATGGATGAGGCATATTGTGGGAAGCTTGTGGAAGGCTACCCGAAACGTTTGACCCAAGTTAAACWATTTAAAGGCAATGCTACCAAATACTAATTGAGTGTATGTAAACTTCTGACCCACTGGGAATGTGATGAAAGAAATAARAGCTGAAATAAATCATTCTCTCTACTATTATTCTGATATTTCACATTCTTAAAATTAAGTGGTGATCCTAACTGACCTAAGACAAGGAATTTTTACTATGATTAAACGTCAGAAATGGTGAAAAACTGAGTTTGAATGTATTTGGCTAAGGGGTATGTAAACTTCCGACTTCAACTGTATATAAGGTTATTTTTTATCCTGGCCAGTGCCTTGCAAAAGTATTCACCCTCCTTGGCATTTTTCCTATTTTGTTGTAAACTGTTGAAACGTCCTCTCACTGTCAACTGCGTTTATTTTCATCAAACTTAACGTGTAAATATTTGTATGAACATAAGATTCAACAACTGAGACATAAACTGAACACGTTCCACAGACATGTCACTAACAGAAATGGAATGATGTGTCCCTGAACAAAGGGGGGGGGGTTAAAATCAAAAGTAACAGCCAGTATCTAGTGTGGCCACCAGCTGCATTAAGTACTGCAGTGCATCTCCTCCTAATGGACTGCACCAGATTTGCCAGTTCTTGCTGTGAGATGTTACCCCAATCTACCACCAAGGCACCTGCAAGTTCCCGGACAATTCTTGGGGGAATGGCCCTCCGATCCAACAGGTCCCAGAAGTGCTCAATGGGATTGAGATCCGGGCTCTTTGCTGGCCATGGCAGAACACTGACATTCCTGTCTTGCAGGAAATCACGCACAGAACGAGCAGTATGGCTGGTGTCATGCTGGAGGGTCATGTCAGTATGAGCCTGCAGGAAGGGTAGCACATGAGGGAGGGGGATGTCTTCCCTGTAACGCACAGCATTGAGATTGCCTGCAATGACAACAAGCTCAGTCCGATGATGCTGTGACACACCGCCCCAGACCATGACGGACCCTCCACCTCCAAACCAATCCCGTTCCAGAGTAAAGGCCTCGGTGTAACGCTCATTCCTTCGACGATAACCGCGAATCCGACCATCACCCCATGTAAGACAAAACCGCAACTCGTTAGTGAAGAGCATTTTTTGCCAGTCCTGTCTGGTCCAGCGACAGTGGGTTTGTGCTCATAGGCGACGTTGTTGCCAGTGATGTCTGGTGAGGACCTGCCTTACAACAGGCCTACAAGCCCTCAGTCCAGCCTCTCTCAGCCTATTGCGGGAGTTTGTGTTTGAATCTCAACGCATGATTTGGCCCAGCCCCTTTTGATAAATATGAACTACATTATTTTGGAAACCTGAATGCATCAAAACAATTATATTACACACAGAGGCACCAATACGTACTAAAAAGTTAATCAATTTCCTTGTACTGTTAGTATGAAGTGCAGCCATATGACACACACTCTCATATCAACGAGTACATCCCACTGTGTGATAAAATGATAAGCTGACACCTCTCGATATAGCACAAGCACAGAAGATCAAACTTAGTTGGGGGTCTAATAATACGCCACTAACTTTTGCTCCCATGGTGAAAAAGTCCTCTGGGGTCCGTTGGATAGTGTGTTTATAACCAGCTAAGCTTCGAACAGCGCCTAACTTGCCTCATTGACAGGTCTCCCGGCTCGTCCATGTTGCCCCACTTGAAGCACTGCTCAATCATTAGCGTACTGTGCAACACAATGAAAATCAGTTGCTCTGACAAAGACAATTGTGGAAACGCTTTAGTTTGTGTGCTTTTAATCTCACTTATATCTATGTATCAATTGTCATTCAGTACTGTTGCAGTCTATATGGCCAAAATCAACCTTCCATCCATTTTGCAATTATTAGTGGGTTTGACTTATTCACTCACACTTAACATCTGCCCTAGAATTTAAAGGTTTTGGCTTGTTACAGATATAGGACAGTATGCATGCACTCTAGCGCTACTTCTATTTCAGCTACCCTGAAAGCAAAGAGAAAGGATGGTAACAAACCCGTTAATATAGGCTAACTTCTGCAACTTCGTCCAAAGGTTTAACATGAACTTCGAAAAAAGCAACAGCTCCTTCAAAGGCCACCATTTCATTCAGGGTCCCTTTGAAGAGCTGGGTTGATTTTGCTTTGACCTGGCTTTGCCTTCGTACAATGCCCCTCCCCACTCCTTTTTCAACGCACTCTATTTCCCCCTCACCCATGATATCACCTTCTGTGATCATGAGCCGTCCTCATTACCCTATTGCCATTAGTTACAGTCACGTAGTCTATGATGATGGATGTCTAATTTACATGAATTCAGTCGTGGGATGATAATGACGTGTGCTAGGAGTCATGAATGGTATCACAAGTATGTGGTAACATTTCACACATCATAGTACACAAATTCAAACAGATCATCAAAAAGGCTGTTTTTTTTCTAAACTTTAAGCACATCAATTGACGAGTACAACACACAAAATCACACAGTAACTTTTTCACCAACCTGAATCAGTTTCATCACACCGAAATACCTTCATATAAGGTAATTGCCTTTCACAATGCAATGCTCACAATAACTTCTCATATGATTCTCTTCTCATTTGTTTAATTTTAACCTGTTTGGGCTGCAATCCCACACAGGTACACCTATGACAACTGCCAATTTCAAGTGCAAGGCGCGAAACATTCAAATCTATTTTTTTAAATATTTAACTTTCACGCATTAACAAGTCAATACAGCATATGAAAGGTAGACATCTTGTAATCAAGCCAACATGTCCGATTTTTAAAGTGTTTAACAGGGAAGACAAAAATATGTAAATCTATTCGCTAACCAGTCAGCAAAAGAGAGCACTTCTAACTCCATCAGTTTTTTACTCCGTCACTAGCTATCACTAATTCGACCAAATAAAGTATATATAGCCACTAACCAAGAACCACTTCATAAGATGACAGTCTGATAACATATTAATTGTATAGCATATTGTTTTTTTTGAAAAATGTGCTATTTATGGTATAAATCATAAATTACATTTCAGCTACAATCAGAAATTGCACCGAAAGCAGCCATACTTTTACAGACACCAACGTCAAATAACTAATTACTCATCATAAAACATATCTGAGAAATACATACTGTGCACAATTGAAAGACAGGATTTTGTGATTCCAGACAATATTTCCGATTTATTAAATGTTTTACAGCGAAAACAAAATGTAGCGCTATGTTAGCATAGCACCACAATAGCCAGACACACTTGGGCGCGCACGACCAGTTGACATGCACGACAGATATATGAAATAACATTTTAAATTGGGTCTTACTTTGGTGATCTTTCATCAGAGATTTGATCAGAGGTGTCTTTGTCCAGATGAGTCGTTGTTTGGAGTCAGAAGATGAACTGTCCTTCTCACTTTAGCATTGGCACTGTCGACTGGCACGGTTTGTCCAACGTTAAAAAATATCAGAGACCGAAACCGGCAAACTCCCGAAAAATAATTCAAATAATCTGATGTAAACTATATTGAAAAAACATACATTACGATGATACTGGTCTCATTTATCAAATAAAACCGCAGCCGGAATGTTTCCCGTCCAAAACAGCAGCAAAACAGAACACAATATTCACTCCAAGACGCGCGCTTCAGACTTCCGGAAGTGGTCGGTCACGTCAAAGAAATAGCTCTTATTCAACCTCTGAACAAGATATTCACTAAATTTCTTCTCTCATACCTCTTGACACCCAGAGCAAGGCGTAGGTGGTGTACCGTAGGGTCTTACGTATAATGACCATGATAGGCATAACGTTGAAGCGAAGCATAGATTCTGACATTCTACTCTCTTGGTCAGGGAAAGTGCTGCCAAATGACTTCTGTACACTCAGAAAAAATTAGAACGGTTTAGAAACTAGAGATTGTTTTCTATCCAATTTAATATTAATATGCATATTGTAAGAGCAAAAAATTGATTAAGAGGCCGTTTGAAAATTGGCACATATTTTCCAGTTTTTCCAATACGCCCCTGCAGCCATAACAGTTTTAATAAATTTGACCATCACTTATCCAACTGCGTTTAATGGCTAATCACTGTAACCGTTTGGTAAACCTATAGACTTTAAACTGGTTTGTCTACATTATGATGGATTTTGAGCACTACAGAATAAAATGTGTGTTTGTAATGTATAACATCTAAATGATATGTAAGATACATGATTACCATACATAAGACTACTCGTTATTGCTAATTGATTTCACATAGTTGTAACCACAGTTGGTCACTTATGAATTTTATGTATAATGACTAAATTATGTATACATTTAAAGTAATGATAGGACTATATCTAACAGAATTCTCCCTGTCTCTGTATAATGATGAAGAATGTTTGTCCATCAGAAAGAGGGACTGTTAGCAAGGCAAGAACTGTGGCAGACAACTGTGTACCACTGTGAAACTGATAACAGGGAAGGAATCTCCCACTAGGGAGGGGAGAACCTTGGGCTTGCAGTATGTGTAACATGTTGCGGATGTGATAAGCATGTATACATAGGAGAAGACTGTAAACTATATTGTCATTGTCTGAGAGGAGGGACATTTTCAGACGAATAAGAGTATATAAACCAATGTACATGTAATGCTGGCAGAGCTCTCGTAAATAAACTGCTGACTATTGTAGACTGGCCTCTGTCTGTTTCATTTCAACAAGAATCTTACAAATTCTTGGTAACAGACCGAGTAGTTTCATTGAAGTTCAGTTTGATGAACATTGGAACATAATTTCTGTGACAGTCACCATATAAAAGGGTGTGAAACATGCAATTCTTTCAACATAGAGCATGATAGCACAGGATGAGAGGAGAAGAAATCAAAGAGGCGCGTGGACAAGGGGCCCATCAGAGAGGTCAAAGAGGTGGACATGGGCCCCGTCTAGAGGTGGACACCAGAGAGAAGGAGGCAGACGGCTGGAACTGTTGTTCTAATGAAGTTCGGGCCATCGTGTTGACCATGTGGCTAAACAGAGGTCTTAACATGGCAGAGGCTACCAGATTAGTTCACCCATCTGAAAAGATCAACTGTCAAAGTTCGATCATGAGACACATTTAGCCAAGAAAACGGTTAAGTCTGCTGGATATGCACTATGCTTTCCATTATTTACAGTAAATTACATATTGTAATGCATGTGAATTCACAAAACATGTTACTCTGTTCTACCCCAAGAATTGACAGGAAGCCCCATTGGTGGGGTGGCCGTGTGCTGCCGACCAGCAGGAGTGGCAGTGTGTGAATAGTGAGGACCAGGAAGACATACGGCTGTCTGAAAAAGCAGGCCACAGAGAACGGTGACACCTTTGCCAATGTGGCATCCATCCAACCCTACCGACAATCGCCTGCCTCTTGAAGAGGCACCAGGTCTCTATGAAACACATTTACCTGGTGACTTGAGAGAAACAACAACCGGGTGAAACAACTGCGGGCCGAGTGTTCAGGTATCACTATATACTTATTACTTTACATATTGATGTACATGCTACTTCACAATATCATATTGAAACTACACTGTAAAAATAACTAACCAAAATATATTTTTACAGGTGATGGGGCTTGATGCTGCTGTGAACCATCACAAGTATATCTTATTTGATGAAGTGGGCTTTCAACCTGGCCAAACCTTGACGCCATGGGCGGAACCTCATTGGGCCTACTGGCGCCCGCCCAAGTACCTTGACAACATGTGCGCAGTTATCTCTGAAGATGGTGTGGTAGGACGGAGGTCATTACTTGGATCTATAACGCTGCACACCTCATTGGTTTTCCCTGAAATCGGAGGCAGGCCTGTCAGGTGAAGGGGTCACCTATGTCATTGTGTGTGACAATGTCAGGTTCTACCATGCGAGGTGGTTCAGACATGGTTTTGGGCCCATCCCTGATTCGTGACCCTATATCGTGCCCCCATACTCTCCTTTCCTCACCCTATTGAGGATTTATTTTCAGCATAGAGGTGGAAGTGTACGATTGCTTTACCGATGAGTGTGTCACCCTCCTTCTGGCCATGGAATGAGCATATTGTGGAGCATTGTGGAAGGGTACCGAACGTTTGACCCAGTTAAACTATTTAAAGGCAATGCTACCAATACTAATTGAGGTATGTAAACATTCTGACCACTGGGAATGTGATGAAAGAAATAAAACTAAATAAATCATTCTCTCTACTATTATTCTGACATTTCACATTCTTAAAATAAAGTGGTGATCCTAACTGACCTAAGACAGGGAATCTTTACTAGGATTAAATGTCAGGAATTGTTGAAAAACTGAGTTTAAATGTATTTGGGCTAAGGTGAATGACTTCAACTGTATATATATACAGTGGGGAGAACAATATTTGATACACTGCCGATTTTGCAGGTTTTCCTACTTACAAAGCAATGTAGAGGTCTGTAATTTTTATCATAGGTACACTTCAACTGTGACGAGACGGAATCTAAAACCAAAATCCAGAAAATCACATTGTATGATTTTTAAGTAATTCATTTGCATTTTATTGCATGACATAAGTATTTGATTCACCTACCAACCAGTAAGAATTCCGCTCTTCACAGACCTGTTCGTTTTTTTTAAGAAGCCCTCCTGTTCTCCACTCATTACCTGTATTAACTGCACCTGTTTGAACTCGTTACCTGTATAAAAGACACCTGTCCACACACTCAATCAAACAGACTCCAACCTCTCCACCATGGCCAAGACCAGAGAGCTGTGTAAGACATCAGGGATAAAATTGTAGACCTGCACAAGGCTGGGATGGGCTACAGGACAATAGGCAAGCAGCTTGGTGAGAAGGCAACAAACTGTTGGCGCAATTATTAGAAATAGAAGAAATAGAAGAAGTTCAAGATGATGCGTCACACCCTCGGTCTGGGGCTCCATGCAAGATCTCACCCGTGGGGCATCAATGATCATGAGGAAGTGAGGGATCAGCCCAGAACTACACGGCAGGACCTTGTCAATGACCTGAAGAGAGCTGGGACCACAGTCTCAAAGAAAACCATAGTAAACAACTACGCCGTCATGGTAAAATCCTGCAGCGCACACAAGGTCCCCCTGCTCAAGCAGCGCCATGTCCAGGCCCGTCTGAAGTTTGCCAATGACCTCTGGATGATCCAGAGGAGGATGGAGAAGGTCATGTGGTCTGATGATTCAAAAATAGAGCTTTTTGGTCTAAACTCCACTCGCCGTGTTTGGAGGAAGAAGAAGGATGAGTACAACCCCAAGCACCATCCCAACCGTAAGCATGGAGGTGGAAACATCATTCTTTGGGATGCTTTCTGCAAAGGGGACAGGACGACTGCACTGTATTGGGGAGGATGGATGGGGCCATGTATTGCGAGATCTTAGCCAACAACCTCCTTCCCTCAGTAAGAGCATTGATGATGGGTCGTGGCTGGGTCTTCCAGTAGACAACGACCCGAAACACACAGCCAGGGCAACTAAGGAGTGGCTCCGTAAGAAGTATCTCAAGGTCCTGGGAGTGGCCTTAGCCAGTCTCCAGACCTGAACCCAATAGAAAATTTTGGAGGAGCTGAAAGTCCGTATTGCCCAGCGACAGCCCCGAAACCTGAAGGATCTGGAGAAGTCTGTATGGAGGAGTGGGCCAAATCCCTGCTGCAGTGTGTGCAAACCTGGTCAAGAACTACAGGAACGTATGATCTCTGTAATTGCAAACAAAGGATTCTTGTACCAAATATTAAGTTCTGCTTTTCTGATGTATCAAATACTTATGTCATGCAATAAATGCTAATTAATTACTTAATCATACAATGTGATTTTCGGGGATTTTGTTTTAGATTCCGTCATCTCACAGTTGAGTGTACCTAT
>NC_036845.1:9080165-9082879 GCF_002910315.2 Salvelinus sp. IW2-2015
GATAAAAATTACAGACCTCTACATGCTTTGTAAGTAGGAAAATCGGCAAAATCGGCAGTGTATCAAATACTTGTTCTCCCCACTGTATATACACACAGTATATATGCATTTTCACAAACATTAATGTAATAATGTACCTGGTCGTTTTTTTAGCATTCATTTTGATAAGAGCAAGAAATGTATGTACCATTAGCAAATATTACACAGCCCCTGGTTTCTCTTAGAAAATTTGACATTGGAATAATTTAGCAGAATGGACAGTGAAACAACCACTTACCACAATCATTGCAAGTCACAACATAATCAATGGAGCTATATACTGTAGATGAATAAAATATACTGTCAAATATAATAGATTTGAAATATCACTTATAATGAAGTGACGTAATCGTCACTGAATTGCAAAGCAAGAGTGACTATCTACCTATCCATGTTGGGGGTCGCCGACTATCCCGCACCACCAGTCCTTCCTGAGCCCAGATTTACTCAGCTTGAATTCAACACCAGAGGAAAAACATGTCTTATAATGATTGGTGGTTCCTCAGAATGGCTATGACCTAGGTGATATTTGTGAACAGCACTGTAATATGTCATAATACTGAGTTCAGTAAAACAATAACTACAATGCAGTAATAGTGATAAAGGATACAAAGCTACTCAACTGGGGATAAACACCCCCCCATCTGTCTTCAAGTTGGCACACTTCATTTTCACCCATGAACTGAACATGCACTCATCTCATGTTTTCAGGAATATTACAACCACTCACAGTCAAGATTCTTCACAAGTTGACGTCTAATGCCATTGGATGTGACATAGTGTTCATTAGTACAGTCATTGGGACATGTGTGTTGATTTTTGTATGGGTGAGGGTGTATTCCATACATTCTCTACACCCTGGCTACTCTTCACACTGCTGCATGCTGTACACATTTGACAGTGACAGATGGCAGTGACCCTCTCTGCTGTATACTCCTTTTAGAACATTTTATGAGACAAAGTTTATAACTAACACACCCCCCCTGAAATTACAACACATTGCAAGAAACTAACTGATTTTGTATAATACAATCTTAGTCAAAACAGGATATCAAGAATGACACACACAACACATGCACACACTGAGGACACCAGGGAAGCCTTGAAGTCTGGATTAAACACTGAATTGTGAGTGCCAAGACCAGAACAAATTGCAGACTTGCAAGGTCAGGATAGACAAAATGAAAGATGTGCTCAATCTACGTGTACACATTTACAATGTTGTTACTCGACTATGTGAACATTTATTGCAATTTAAGGTGACCTGAAACATGACCGAATACAAACAGTGTAGCTATTCCCTCCGCAAGACAATCAAACAAGCTAAGCGTCAGTATAGAGACAAAGTAGAGTCGCAATTCAACGGCTCAGACACAAGAGGTATGTGGCAGGGTCTACAGTCAATCACGGATTACAAAAAGAAAACCAGCCCCGTCGCGGACCAGGATGTCTTGCTCCCAGACAGGCTAAATAACTTTTTTGCTCGATTTGAGGACAATACAGTGCCACTGACACGGCCCGCTACCAAAACCTGTGGACTCTCCTTCACTGCAGCCGACGTGAGTAAAACATTTAAACGTGTTAACCCTCGCAAGGCTGCAGGCCCAGACGGCATCCCCAGCCTCGTCCTCAGAGCATGCACAGACCAGCTGGCTGGTGTGTTTACTTACATATTCAATCAATCCTTATCCCAGTCTGCTGTTCCCACATGCTTCAAGAGGGCCACCATTGTTCCTGTTCCCAAGAAAGCTAAGGTAACTGAGCTAAACGACTACCGCCCCGTAGCACTCACTTCCGTCATCATGAAGTGCTTTGAGAGACTAGTCAAGGACCATATCACCTCCACCCTACCTGACACCCTAGACCCACTCCAATTTGCTTACCGCCCCAATAGGTCCACAGACGACGCAATCGCAACCACACTGCACACTGCCCTAACCCATCTGGACAAGAGGAATACCTATGTGAGAATGCTGTTCATCGACTACGCCAAGGTTAATTTCAGTGTAGGAAAGGATGAAACAGCGTCTGTGCCAGCAGTAAGTACAGATAGTAACGTTAGTATAAATCCCCTCGCACGGTCCCCGCAGCCGGACAACTTTCTCATGGCTTCTGGAGGGAAATGCTGTAGGAATGCCCAACCGGTCACTCATTCAGCCGACAGAAACTTTCAACCGTTCTCCCCATTAAGCAGCGAGTCGGAGTCAGAGGCCGAGCCTTCTCTGGTCTCTACTCCTCCCGTTACGGGGTCTGAGACGCCGAAGGCTCCCACCATTAGCTCTGACAAATTGAAAACCCTAGTCATTGGCGACTCCATTACCCGCAGTATTAGACTTAAAACGAACGTAAGGCTAATCTGAAGATGGTGCTGGCTAAAGCTAAAACTGGCGAGTATAGAGATATTGTTATCCACGTCGCACCACGATGTTAGGATGAAACAGTCAGAGGTCACCAAGCGCAACATAGCTTCAGCGTGTAAATCAGCTAGAAAGATGTGTCGGCATCGAGTAATTGTCTTTGGCCCCCTCCCAGTTAGGGGGAGTGATGAGCTCTACAGCAGAGTCTCACAACTCAATCGCTGGTTGAAAACTGTTTTCTGCCCCTCCCAAAAGATAGAATTTGTAGATAATTGGCCCTCTTTCTGGGACTCACCACAAACAGGACCAAGAGTCAAT
>NC_036845.1:9082904-9100196 GCF_002910315.2 Salvelinus sp. IW2-2015
AGTGCTTTATTGGGCAAATGGATTTTTGTTTTCAATAAACATTTGCAGATAAAAAAACATGAGCTACTGCACACCCAGAATAATAGTTAGTGTGGAGGTGCTGACTAACGGTGAATAAACTATAAACTATCAAAATAAAGAAAGTCACACACTCCATGTGTAATCTCCCAGCAATTTAATGGGTATTTACCAATGTTTCGGCAGTCCTGTGCCTTCTTCATCCCTGTGCCTTCTTCCTGGAAGGTACAGCGATGCCGAAACGTTGGTAAATACCCATTAAAGGCACAGTGATGCCGTAATGTTGTAAATACCCATTAAATTGCTGGGAGATTACACATGGAGTGTGCGACTTTCTTATTTTGATAATAAACATTTGCAGACAAAATATAGTTAACACATTGTTAACTATATGTCATTTCCGGTCACAACTTGCAGACTGTTTACGTGCTGCTGTGCGTTTTGTTGCCAACCTTACTTTGCTACCTGACAACTTTACGGTTTTTACTTTTTAATTACCGTTATATTTTTAGTTTTTCCCTCACTCAACTTTTTTTCATTAAACTTTTTCACTCCGGATGTTTTATCTGGACATGGTTCGTCAGGACTTCCAACAGCCGAAGCTAAGTAGTAACATTAACATGATGCCTTCTAATTGCAGTCGCTGTACTCATAATATACAGGAGAACGATCGCCTTACGGCAAGGATAGCTGTGGCTGCAAGCCCAGCTTCAGACGCAATCGTTAGGCAAGGTTAATTTCAGTGTAGGAAAGGATGAAACAGCGTCTGTGCCAGCAGTAAGTACAGATAGTAACGTTAGTATAAATCCCCTCGCACGGTCCCCGCAGCCGGACAACTTTCTCATGGCTTCTGGAGGGAAATGCTGTAGGAATGCTCAACCGGTCACTCATTCAGCCGACAGAAACTTTCAACCGGTTCTCCCCATTAAGCAGCGAGTCGGAGTCAGAGGCCGAGCCTTCTCTGGTCTCTACTCCTCCCGTTACGGGGTCTGAGACGCCGAAGGCTCCCACCATTAGCTCTGACAAATTGAAAACCCTAGTCATTGGCGACTCCATTACCCGCAGTATTAGACTTAAAACGAACGTTAAGGCTAATCTGAAGATGGTGCTGGCTAAAGCTAAAACTGGCGAGTATAGAGATTTGTTATCCACGTCGGCACCAACGATGTTAGGATGAAACAGTCAGAGGTCACCAAGCGCAACATAGCTTCAGCGTGTAAATCAGCTAGAAAGATGTGTCGGCATCGAGTAATGTCTTTGGCCCCCTCCCAGTTAGGGGGAGTGATGAGCTCTACAGCAGAGTCTCACAACTCAATCGCTGGTTGAAAACTGTTTTCTGCCCCTCCCAAAAGATAGAATTTGTAGATAATTGGCCCTCTCTGGGACTCACCCACAAACAGGACCAAGCCTGGCCTGTTGAGGAGTGACGGACTCCAATCCTAGCTGGAGGGTGCTCTCATCATATCTACGAACATAGACAGGGCTCTAACTCCCCTAGCTCCACAATGAAATAGGGTGGCAGGCCAGGCAGCCAGCTTAGTGGAGTCTGCCACTAGCACAGTCAGTGTAGTCAGCTCAGCTACCCCATTGAGACCGTGTCTGTGCCTCGACCTAGGTTTGGCAAAACTAAACATGGCGGTGTTCGCCTTAGCAATCTCACTAGAATAAGACCTCCTCCATTCCTGCCATTATTGAAAGAGATCGTGATACCACACATACTCAAAATAGGGCTACTTAATGTTAGATCCCTCACTTCAAAGGCAGTTATAGTCAATGAACTGATCACTGATCATAATCTTGATGTGATTGGCCTGACTGAAACATGGCTTAAGCCTGATGAATTTACTGTGTTAAATGAGGCCTCACCTCCTGGTTACACTAGTGACCATATCCCCGTGCATCCCGCAAAGGCGGAGTGTTGCTAACATTTATGATAGCAAATTTCAATTTACAAAGGACAGCTTTTTTCCATCTACGTAACATTGCAAAAATCAAAACTTTTTGTCCAAAAATGATGCAGAAAAATTAATCCATGCTTTTGTTACTTCTAGGTTAGACTACTGCAATGCTCTACTTTCCGGCTACCCGGATAAAGCACTAGATAAACTTCAGTTAGTGCAAAATACGGCTGCTGGAATCCTGACTAAACCAAAGAATTTGATCATATTACTCCAGTGCTAGCCTCCCTACACTGGCTTCCTGTTTAGGCAAGGGCTGATTTCAAGGTTTTACTGCTAACCTACAAAGCCCGCCACACGCTGCTGCGCCTTCTTCACCACGCTGTCTGTGTGGGTGGACCAATTCAGTTTGTCCGTGATGTGTATGCCAAGGAACTTAAAACTTACTACCCTCTCCATTACTGTCCCGTCGATGTGGATAGGGGGTGCTCCCTCTGCTGTTTCCTGAAGTCCACGATCATCTCCTTTGTTTTGTTGACGGTGGTATTTTCCTGACACCACACTCCGAGGGCCCTCAGCTCCTCCCTGTAGGCCGTCTCGTCGTTGTTGGTAATAAGCCTACCACTGTAGTGTCGTCTGCAAACTGATGATTGAGTTGGAGGAGTGCATGGCCACGCAGTCTGGGTGAACAGGGAGTACATGAGAGGGCTCAGAACGCACCCTTGTGGGCCCCAGTGTTGAGGATCAGCGGGGTGGAGATGTTGTTACCTACCCTCACCACCTGGGGCGGCCCATCAGGAAGTCCAGTACCAGTTACACAGGGCGGTCGAGACCCAGGGTCTCGAGCTTGATGACGAGTTTGGAGGGTACTATTGGTGTTAAATGCTGAGCTCTAACGATTGCGTCTGAAGCTGGGCTTGCAGCACAGCTATCCTTGCCGTAAGGCGATCGTTCTCCTGTATATTATGAGTACAGCGACTGCAATTAGAAGGCATCATGTTAATGTTACTACTTAGCTTCGGCTGTTGGAAGTCCTGACGAACCATGTCCAGATAAAACATCCGGAGTGAAAAAGTTTAATGAAAAAAAGTTGAGTGAGGGAAAAACTAAAAATATAAACGGTAATTAAAAAGTAAAAACCGTAAAGTTGTCAGGTAGCAAAGTAAGGTTGGCAACAAAACGCACAGCAGCACGTAAACAAGTCTGCAAGTTGTGACCGGAAATGACATATAGTTAACAATGTGTTAACTATATTTTGTCTGCAAATGTTTATTATCAAAATAAGAAAGTCGCACACTCCATGTGTAATCTCCCAGCAATTTAATGGGTATTTACCAACATTACGGCATCACTGTGCCTTTAATGGGTATTTACCAACGTTTCGGCATCGCTGTACCTTCCAGGAAGAAGGCACAGGGATGAAGAAGGCACAGGACTGCCGAAACATTGGTAAATACCCATTAAATTGCTGGGAGATTACACATGGAGTGTGTGACTTTCTTTATTTTGATAGTTTATAGTTTATTCACCGTTAGTCAGCACCTCCACACTAACTATTATTCTGGGTGTGCAGTAGCTCATGTTTTTTTATCTGCAAATGTTTATTGAAAACAAAAATACATTTGCCCAATAAAGCACGTTTGTTTTTCAAATACATTGTTACAGTTGTTAGTTAGCTAGCTAACCCTAGCCATATTAACATAGACGTGACAAGCGTCAAAATACGTCAAACCAGAGATGGTATCAAGAAGAAAATACAACTAACTGAAACAAGCCATCTACATTCACTGGACAGCAGCTTCTAGTCATTGTTGCTAGCTATCTGACCTACGATAATGACAACACAAAGCCTTTTGTCTCAGGGTTGAGCGCAACTTTTGTCGGGACGTTGTCAAACCCATCTGTCTATTGTTATCAGCTCTAAGTTTTAAAAAGTTGTAGTGCCTTTTTTCTTCTTAGTAAAGAAACATTTGCTTGGTTTCTAAAAAGGATGATGCTAGCCATGAAATATGTTAAATGGACTAGGCATCCCCTATCATCTAGTTTGACTTGACTCATGATGATACTATGGTCAGGTTTAAAAAATATGAGAATGATTGAGTAAAATGTCTGTTCACCTTCCAGAAAGAGCCACAGAGAACCTTTGAAATGGCTTCTGGATAGTCCTGATAAGTGTCTAAAAGTCAAGGGTACTGTCAACCCCCCCAGATGCATTTATACAGTAACCTTTTTATCCCCCCTCTTCCCTGGACCCTCTCATCAGCTCTGGTTTCAGCCCATGTTCAGTGGCAGTGAGTAATCTGCCACAATACTTAGCCTCAGCTTGGTTTCTTGGAATGAATTCTACAGACTATCTATTCCAGGCAGAACTCTCAGAAGTAAGTAGCTTTGACAACAGGGGTTGCTGTAACCATAATTTGGGATGTTTTACTTCACACTCCTCTTGCTCTCCATTTCTGTTGAGCTACTTGGTACTTGGAATGTTTTTTTGTAAGGGTTCTCAAATAGCCCTCCCTCAGCCGTTAGTGACGCAAACCCATTCAAGCCATTACTTGATCTGAAGACCCCTGTCTGAATGGCATTGTGCTGTTACAATAGCGCTTTCATCAGAAGCATCCTTCAGCCTTCACATCAAAGCAACAGTCCTTTCTACGAACCCATTCCTATGGCAGAGTGATCGCACAGTTGCTGCCGAGTGCTGACTCCTTGAGCCCAGTCAAGTAGGTTACAACATGTCCCAAACCCCTTTGAGGAAGCAGTCTGCAGGACAAAGGCCTCTTTGAATAGGGTATCATGACTGTCATTTACCAAGTAGCTCCTGTCAGATTTCAAGAACCTGAATCATAAAATACTAGACACATGCTAAAGGCCACATGGCACAACCCAAAACTCAAACGGGTCGATAGATAAAGAGACTGATTCCATATCCTTTGCTCAGATGGGAATCCACCAACACAACTCTCAATTATCTTTCATTGGATAGACAACTCCCTAGGTCACAATTATATTGATTTGTGCTTCTGAATGACTCCTGTAGAGAAGGATTATATTAGTCCCAGCTCCTTGGAGGATCGTCGCACATCACTTATCATTTTTCCCCTCTGTGGGATAGGCAGGATTGGGTGAGTGAGTCATTCAACAGCAGATTAGATTACACCTTGCCTGGGCTCTACATTCTAGAGTTGCACCCTAGACACAAAACATTTGACTTGAATAATCATAATACATCAAACTTGATAAGTAAATTGTGCCACTGTAATGTCATGCAAATGCCATTGGAATACCTTTCTTATTTCAATGCCTTGATATTGGCACTGAGCAAGAGACAGGGGACCTAAGCTTCTGTGTAACAAACTTGATATGAACATTATCGGTTGTGAAATGAACACATTAGAAAGAAGGCCTAGAAAGTGATGCACACTATTCATAGAGGAGTACCTGAAATTACTATAAAATAGCATATGCCATGAGAGAGTCAGGTGGCATTGATAGAGACAGATTGCAGATGTTTGTTGAGCACAGTGGCAGGAAGCTACTGGAAGAGCCCACCACCTGGTCCTGCCGTGTAACAGTAAAGGTCAAATAGGGAGACGAGGCCCTGCCTTAACCATTGCCACATGGATGATGTCCAAGGTCCAGTAGATTTACAGTGAAGGCATAAAACCTCAAATGTTATTATGCTGACAAATTGGGAGTCATGAAAGAGGAATAATACTCTTACTGCACATTGAGCCTCTGTTCAGGCATAGTGAAGCAAGTTCATCACTGTCCAAAGCATAAGATAGAGTGCAGTAACCAGTCATGAAACAGATATTTGACTTTTAGAAAGCTGAGCACAGTACACAGAAACATTTTAACCTTTATTTAACTAGGCAAGTCAGTTAAGAACAAATTCTTATTTACAATGACGGCCTACCAAAAGGCGAAAGGCCTCCTGCGGGGACGGGGTCTGGGATTTAAAAAAATATATATGTATACGTATATATACAGTGGGGAGATCAAGTATTTGATACACTCCCGATTTTGCAGGTTTTCCTACTTACAAAGCATGTAGAGGTCTGTAATTTTTATCATAGGTACACTTCAACTGTGAGAGACGGAATCTAAAACAAAAATCCAGAAAATCACAATGTATGATTTTTAAGTCATTAATTTGCATTTTATTGCATGACATAAGTATTTGATACATCAGAAAAGCAGAAATTAATATTTGGTACAGAACCCTTTGTTTGCAATTACAGAGATCATACGTTTCCTGTAGTTCTTGACCAGTTTTGCACACACTGCAGCAGGGATTTTAGCCCACTCCTCCATACAGACCTTCTCCAGATCCTTCAGGTTTCGGGGCTGTCGCTGGGCAATACGGACTTTCAGCTCCCTCCAAAGATTTTCTATTGGGTTCAGGTCTGGAGACTGGCTAGGCCACTCCAAGACCTTGAGATGCTTCTTACGGAGCCACTCCTTAGTTGCCCTGGCTGTGTGTTTCGGGTCGTTGTCATGCTGGAAGACCCAGCCACAACCCATCTTCAATGCTCTTACTGAGGGAAGGAGGTTGTTGGCCAAGATCTCGCGATACATGGCCCCATCCATCCTCCCCTCAATACAGTGCAGTCGTCCTGTCCCCTTTGCAGAAAATTATCCCCAAAGAATGATGTTTCCACCTCCATGCTTCACGGTTGGGATGGTGTTCTTGGGGTTGTACTCATCCTTCTTCTTCCTCCAAACACAGCGAGTGGAGTTTAGACCAAAAAGCTCTATTTTTGTCTCATCAGACCACATAACCTTCTCCCATTCCTCCTCTGGATCATCCAGATCGTCATTGGCAAACTTCAGACGGGCCTGGACATGTGCTGGCTTGAGCAGGGGGACCTTGCGTGCGCTGCAGGATTTTAATCCATGACGGCGTAGTGTGTTACTAATGGTTTTCTTTGAGACTGTGGTCCCAGCTCTCTTCAGGTCATTGACCAGGTCCTGCCGTGTAGTTCTGGGCTGATCCCTCACCTTCCTCATGATCATTGATGCCCCACGAGGTGAGATCTTGCATGGAGCCCCAGACCGAGGGTGATTGACCGTCATCTTGAACTTCTTCCATTTTCTAATAATTGCGCCAACAGTTGTTGCCTTCTCACCAAGCTGCTTGCCTTATTGTCCTGTAGCCCATCCCAGCTTTGTGCAGGTCTACAATTTTATCCCTGATTTTCTTACACAGCTCTCTGGTCTTGGCCATTGTGGAGAGGTTGGAGTCTGTTTGATTGAGTGTGTGGACAGGTGTCTTTTATACAGGTAACGAGTTCAAACAGGTGCAGTTAATACAGGTAATGAGTGGAGAACAGGAGGGCTTCTTAAAGAAAAACTAACAGGTCTGTGAGAGCCGAAATTCTTACAGACCTCTACATGCTTTGTAAGTAGGAAAACTTGCCAAATCTGCAGTGTATCAAATACTTGTTCTCCCCACTGTATATAAATATAGGACAAAACACACATCACGACAAGAGAGACAACACTACATAAAGAGAGACCTAAGACAACAACATGTCAAGGCAGCAACATATGACAACACAGCATGGTAGCAACACAACATGACAACAATATGGGAGCAACACAACATGGTAGCAGCACAAAACATGGTACAAACATTATTGGGCACAGACAACAGAACAAAGGGCAAGAAGGTAGAGACAACAATACATCATGCAAAGTAGCCATAACTGTAATTAAGAGTGTCCATGATTGAGTCTTTGAATTAAGAGATTGAGATAAAACTGTCCAGTTTGAGTGTTTGTTGCAGCTCGTTCCAGTCGCTAGCTGCAGCGAACTGAAAAGACGAGCAACCCAGGGATGTGTGTGCTTTGGGGACCTTTAACAGAATGTGACTGGCAGAACGGGTGTTGTATATGGAGGATGAGGGCTGCAGCAGATATCTCAGATAGGGGGGAGTGAGGCCTAAGAGGGTTTTATAAATAAGCATCAACCAGTGGGTCTTGCGACGGGTATACAGAGATGACCAGTTTACAGAGGAATATAGAGTGCAGTGATGTGTCCTATGAGGAGCATTGGTGGCAAATCTGATGGCCGAATGGAAAAGAACATCTAGCCGCTCGAGAACACCCTTACCTGCCGATCTATAAATTATGTCTCCGTAATCTAGCATGGGTAGGATGGTCATCTGAATCAGGGTTAGTTTGGCAGCTGGGGTGAAAGAGGAGCGATTACGATAGAGGAAACCAAGTCTAGATTTAACTTTAGCCTGCAGCTTCGATATGTGCTGAGAGAAGGACAGTGTACAGTCTAGCCATACTCCCAAGTACTTGTATGAGGTGACTACCTCAAGCTCTGAACCCTCAGAGGTAGCATTCACACCTGTGGGGTGAGAGGCATTCTTCTTACCAAACCACATGACCTTTGTTTTGGAGGTGATCAGAACAAGGTTAAGGGTAGAGAAATCTGGTTGGACACTAAGAAAGCTTTGTTTGAGAGCATTTAACACAAAATCCAGAGAGGGGCCAGCTGAGTGTAAGACTGTATCATCTGCATATAAATGGATGTGAGAGCTTCCTACTGCCTGAACTGTTATTGTTGAGAAGAGCTTGGAGCCTAGGATTGAGCCTTGTGGTACCCCCTTGGTGACAGGCAGTGGCTGAGACAGCAGCTTTTCTGGCTTTATGCACTGCACTCTTTGAGAGAGGTAGTTAGCAAACCAGGCCAAAGACCCCTCAGAGACACCAATACTCCTTAGCCGGCCCACAAGAATGGAATAGTCTACCCATATCAAAAGCTTTGGCCAAGTCAATAAAAATAGCAGCACAACATTGCTTAGAATCAAGGGCAATGGTGACATCCTTGAGGACCTTTAAGGTTGCAGTGACACATCCATAACCTGAGCGGAAACCAGATTGCATACCAGAGAGAATACTATGGACATCAAGAAAGCCAGTTAGTTGATTATTGACAAGTTTTTCCAACACTTTTGATAAACAGGGCAAAATAGAAATAGGCCTACAACAGTTATGATTAGCATTATGCTCCCCCTTTAAATAAAGGACGAACCGTGGCTGCCTTCCAAGCAATGGGAACCTCCCCAGAAAGGAGAGACAGGTTAAAAAGGTTGGAGATAGTCTTGGCGATGATAGGGGCTGCAACCTTAAAGAAGAAAGGGTCTAAACCATCTGATCCAGATGTTTTGGGGGGTCAAGTTTCAGGGGCTCCTTTAGCACCTTGGACTTAGTGACTGCCTGCAGGGTAAAACTTTGTAGTAAGGCAGGGGAAAAAGAAGGAGAAGCATCAGGGATAGTCACATTAGAAAGGCTGGGAGATGAGGAAATGTTGGATGGGCAAGGAGGCATGGCTGAGTCAAATAGGAATCCTGACTTAATGAGGTGGTGATTAAAGAGCTCAGCCATGTGCTTCTTGTCAGTAACAAACACGTCATCAACTTTAAGGGACATGGGCAGCTGTGAGGAGGAGGGTTTATTCTCCAGGTCTTTAACTGTTTTCCAGAACTTCTTGGGGTTAGACCCACAGAGAGAGAACTGCTTCTTAAAGTAACTAACTTTGGCCTTCCGGATAGCCTGAGTGCACTTATTTCTCATTTGCCTGAACGAGAGCCAGTCAGCCTGAGTATGTGTGTGCCGAGCCTTTCGCCAAATGCAATTCTTGAGGTGGAATAACTCTGCAAGATCACTGTCGAACCAGGGGCTGAACCTGTTTTTAATTCAAATTTTCTTTATGGGGGCGTGTTAGTTAAAAATACCACTGAAAATATCAAAAAAGAAGGTCCAAGCGTCTTCGACAGAGGGGATCAAGCCAATTCTATACTATTTTACAGAGGCCAGTTCTGGAAGGAAGGCTTTTTAGCAAGCATCTTTGACAAATCAGGAGGACAGGTCGTTTCACTGAGCAGCCATTACGAACATAAGCTGTAATTACAGAAAAGACGAGACTGATCTATCAGGATTATTTGTGAGGATAACATCAAGAAGAGTAGCCTTTTCTGGGTGTTTGGAGTCACATCTTGTGGTATTGGTAATAATCTAAGAAATATTTAGGTAGTCCCATTGCTTTAGGACTTGGTCAGGTGGTTTAAGCATGTCCCAGTTTAGGTCACATAGCAGGACAAATTCAGACTTGGTGTAAGGGGCCATGAGAGAGCTTAGGTTAGGTAGGGTACAGGCCGGTGCTGATGGAGGATGATAGCACCCAGCAACAGTCAACAAAAAGCTATTTGAAGGTTTAATACTTAAAACCAGCAAATCAAATTGTTTGGGGACAGACTTGGTGGAGACAACCGAGCACTGAAGGTGATCCTTGGTAAAGATTGCCACTCCCCCACCTTTGGAAGATCTGTCTTGCCGAAAAAGGTTATAACCAGAAAGGTTAACATCAGTATTCAAAACACTCTTCCTTAGCCACATCTCAGTAATGACCAACACAACTGGATGGGAGCTGTGAACCCACACTTTCAATTGATATATTTTAGGTAATAAGCTTCTAGTTTTAACGTGCAGAAAACCCAGGCTTTTACGGGAGCAGAAATCAGTGAAGAAGATAGGGGAAGTCAGAATTGGGGCTAGCAACAGTAGATGGGCCAGGGTGTACATGCACATTTCCAGATATCCTCAGCAGTAATACAATCAGGGTACGACAGAGGACAGGGAGAGCTCTGCAGTGCTGATTTATGACATCTGAATGTGCATCAGATGGCAACAAGATCATATTTTACAGCAATTTCATCAGGTAACATGAATACAAAGCTTGCGAGAGGTGATTAGAATGGGATGGGAGGCCAAAAGTATGTGTTACCAATAGAGAGTCAACAAACATAGTCTGTCCCACGGTTGGGTACGGACAGTTCGTAGTCAACAAAGCATGCAGGAGTCATGAGGCAAATAGCAAAAAGCACAAGATTAAAATATATATATATAACGACTTGGGGCTAGCCATTGTAAGTTCAGAGTCACTCGCCCCAACAGTGCCTGTGTGCTGGAGGGGAGTGAAAGCTTGGGAGGGTGGGGGGGTACCTGTACCAGACAGGGGGAGACAACCAAGGGCAGACGGTAAACAGATCGCCAGGTGGAATCCAAGCAGCAGTGCAGCAGGTAACGGGAGTAAGTGTCACATCCACTTGGGAGAAGCTTATATTTCTGGAGGCAGATTTCTAGTAGAAAATGCCATAGGATGGACTGAACAGCAGGAGGGGGCTTCAAGGCCTCTGGATCTGGATGGGGTAGCCAGCCATTTGTTGGGCTCAAAGGCCTCGACACGTCTCGCTTCACATGTCAGTGCTAATTGAAGTTGAATCTCTTTGTACTAGCAAGCTTGGTAGCCTGAGCATTCAGTCCTTATAAAGTAAAATATATCATTGTGATGTATTTTTCTTCTTGGCTTTTGAAAGTAAAAAATAGCTTCAGACTAAGCATTACTCACTCAGCTCCAGGTTGGATGATGTTTTCAGGTCTCTGCTTATTTGCCAGAGCATTTGCTGTATAGCTTAGCGTGTGTGTGTGTGTGTGTGTGTGTGTGTGTGTGTGTGTGTGTGTGTGTGTGTGTGAGAGATTTACTGCACAGGGACGACAACGCACTTCAGGCTTTTCTACAGCAGGGAGACTCCATACTAAGTATTTACACAACAAAAAGCCACAGATGCAATCAACCTCAGAAGCACAACATTTCCATGCCCCCATGAAATTATATACAAACCAACTAACTGTAGCACAGCAAAGAAGTATCTACCTCAAACTCCAAGTATAGCCACCCAGACCAATAAAGCTTAAGATAGACTTACAAAGCAGATGTTAAGATATACACTCACCGGACAGTTTATTAGGTAGACCACCCCATTCATGAAAATGGATTGCTCCTACAGACAGTGAGTCAAGTGGCCGTGGTCTGTTATATAAGCAGGCACACAGGCATCGAGGCATTCAGTTACTGTTCGATTGAACATTAGGATGGGCAAAACAAGTGACCTAAGCAACTTTCAACGTGGCATGATCGTCGGTGGAAGGCGCGCCGGACCTATTATCTCTGAAAACGGCCATCCTCCTGGACTTTTCACGCACGACAGTGTCTATGGTTTACCGAGAATGGTACAACAAACAAAAAACATCAGGTCAGCAGCAGTCCTGTGGGCGAAAACAGCTCGTTGATGAGAAAGGTCGGAGGAGAATGGCAAGAATCGTGCAAGCTAACAGGCGTGCCACAGACAAATAACAGCGCAGTACAACAGTGGTGTGCAGAACGGCATCTCGGAACTCACAACTTGTCGATCCTTGTCATGGATGGGCTATTGCAGCAGACGATCACACCGGGTTCCACAGCTAAAAACAAGATGCGGTTCCAGTGGGCACGCAATCACCAACACTGGACCATTGAGGAGTGGTAAAACATCTGCTGGAACATGACAGCAAGTTCAGTTTACTTGAGTGGCCTGCACAGTCCCCATTGTCAATCCAATAGAGCATCTTTGGGATGAGATGGAACAAGCCTGCTCCCAGCATGAATGTACCACCGTCCAATCTATAGCAACTGCATTTCTGACACCTTGTAGAATGCCCCAAAGAATTCAGGCTGTTCTTTAGACATAGAGGGGTCCGCCCGGTACTAGATGGGTGTACCTAATAAACTGTCCGGTGAGTGTATAACTATAGTACACTTACAGTAAGGATAGCTGTGGCTTTAAAGTGAAACCCTTCGAAACTGCTGGGTCAGTGCAAACCTTAGCAATGTGTGTGTGTGTGTCCTCTTCACTTCCACATGCCTTCTAAATGACATTGTATTGAATTAATAAAATGCACCCTTTTTTGAGCATTTATAGCCTAATGCTTTTACCTTTTAGTGCATCACCCTGCACAGTGATATATGAAAATGTGTCTGAACCAATCAGATTAGCAAGGTGCTCTCTTGCTGCAGACACTGCTGCATTAATTTGACTGTGTTTCCAAGCCTACTGACATGAAATCTAAAGCTTTCTCATACCATAACAATCTATCACATGCATCTGTCTCTGGCCACCTGCCATTCCTGAATAAAAGAACACTACATATTTATTGGAACACCAGGGTGGGGGAATGTACTGTATATATATAGAGAGAGAGAGAGAGAGAGAGAGAAAGAGAAAGAGAGAGAGAGAGAGAGAGAGACACACACTCAGGACAGAGAATGTGCTCACTGTACATATACAAGCGATGATTCTCATCAGCTTTGATTACAGGTCAGCAAATAGCAGTCAGAAAATTGAAAATGAAGGTCAGAAAATATCAGTTGTTATGTAAATATGTGTATTGACCAAGCATGGTGTATTGCTGATAACTTTGTGTGCTGCTTCAACATTCAGCACTACGCCACCTATTGGTGTGAAATAAGTATTATCATGCGACATCTGGTGAACTAGTACAGCTTCTAGTAGGAAAACAGTTTGTGTAGCATAGAAAATAAAACTGCCTGGTTTACAAATTAGCTGCCATTTATTATTTCAGAATTTCAAGTTAAGTAAAATCCTCTTTCATAACAAACTTAACAGAGAACATTGTGATATTACATGGATATAAAAGTTTTACAAAACATAACTTTTTAGAACTACATATAAACTACATGAAACAACAGCATAACATTAAAATTGGTGTATTAAACACCTTCATTTTATATCTTTAAAGTTCTTTAACATTTCTAAAATTGGATAAAAACCCTCTAGGAAATGATACTATAATTGGTGTTAGGAGAAAAGATGTCACCTTAAGAAGATTGACGTACTTCTCTCTCCATAACACCACCACACTTAAGAGCCATTTAAAACTAGTGCAGGTTTGAACTGTGCAACCTGCTTCTCAATTTGAGATTATTTTTTAAGTCAGGAACTGACTGAAGCCTGGGTTATTTTGAAGATTCATGTGTCAAATTAAGATAATTTCAGGCCATGTATACAAGATGGACCAAAAAACAACAGCACATTCTTTCAGCTTTGGAGTCTCTCTCAGTTCTGGAGTGTCACATATATTTTCCCAGGACTCTTGGGTCCTAGGCATGCTCAATGCTCTGTTGTTGTTGTTTTTCAAAGTATCAGTAAATGGCCTCATCCATGTTGTCATCACTGTCCCCTCCGAACTCCTCTCCATTGTCAAAGTAGGACATGATATAGTCTGTCTCCTGTGGGAACACAATCAGAGTGGGAAAAAATGCTACGTATAAGCTCATTACAACCTTGTGAACTGTGTTTGCAACCCTCACTTTCTGTTAAATCATGCATTGGTGTCAATGGAAAATGTATGGGGGAAATTGTCTCTAGTAAGGATTCAAGTCAAAGTGATATTATCTCACTGAGGTTGTGTGGGGCATGAGACCAGATGAAAAAAGTAAGAAAGAGCTTGAATGTGTAGCAGTTTTGCATCCGTCCCTCTCCTTTCCCTAACCTGGGACCATCTGAAAGAAATGACAACTGCCACCCAGGAAGCATCGTTACCTGTCACTGCGGAGCAATGGAAACAATTACTTCAGGTCTCAGAGTGGGTGACGTCACCGATTGAACGCTACTAGCGCACACCGCTTACTAGCTAGCCATTTAACATTGGCTACAGATGCTTACCTCTTCAAACTCTTCTTCATCATACTCCTCCTCCCCATCTTGCTGCTCTTCCTCCTGCTTCTTCTTCTCCCCTTCCTCTTCATCTGAGGTCACTTCCTCCTCTTTTTTCTCCAATGTCTGAAATATGACACAAATGAATACAAAAGAAACTAAAAGAAAAATAACATTGATAGTAAAATAATACACCACCAGGCTTACATTAAGTTTGAGGTTTAACAGCAAGAAACATTTCCCTTATCTAGTGTGCTGAGATTGAGTTGTGTTACATGCCTATAGATGTGGTAAAGAGGTCAATAGAATACAGACTATGGAGTTAATGTCTGATGTACTGGCTGAGTACCTACTATTCCCACCTCTAGTTTATGGATGATCTCCTCTTTGTCCACCCGGGTCTTTTTGCTGGGTTTGGGGTCCACTGGTGTATCCACACTAAGAGAGGTGTCTGTAACAGACGAAAAGGGACAAAAGCCAATCATTAGTGAAAACCAACTCCCTCTATCTATTCCCCCTCCTCTCCTTTCATTTAAAAGGCCATTCAACCAAAAGCTATATTTATCTCATAATAGAAAATGGCAGATCATTTATGTATAAGTCAGGCAGTATTGTCATTGTCAGTAAACCAGCAGTGACTTTATCTTATCCTTCTGTTCAAAGCAGAAGGGCAAATTGATGCATCCATGTCTCTAGGGAGACACAAGCAGTCAGACACAATATTCCTCTGAAGACACCTCTCTCTTCAGCACTCCGCCCAGGAAATAGGAAGGAAAAAAATCATGTGGGCGCAATATGCTCTGAAAGAGACAGGTCTTTCACCAGCAACGTACATGTCATCAAGTCCTGCAGGAAGCAAACTAAACAGAACTGCAAAATGAATGGATTTTTTTTTATTGCAATAGCCTTCTGTGATCACATGGTGGGTGGGCTTTCATAGTGAATCTGTATCACTCACAAAAATGTCCAGTTAATCAATGTGAGGTATAAAACAACACTGTATCATCCACTTACTCTCTTTTAGGGGCTTCTTGACACGGATTCGAAGCTCTTTTGGTAGCCTTTTCCAGTCTGACGTTAAAAAACAAAAATCAATCAGCAGACACAGGTGCTACAATAATGTTTTTACACAGCAATGACCTTGTCAAAATGATGGAATGTTGGTTCACATCCGGTAAACCTGAGGGACTAAAACCTCAAATTGTTTTCCCAATCAGCCTCTATTCAGCAGACCCTAATTGTGAGCGACAGCTCAATTTCTCCCATTTGAAACGCTTTGGGTCACCTGACAGTTTCAATCAGGACCGTTCACACTCCATTGTGGCTGACATCTCTGGGGCGGCGTAGCGAGTGATTTCATACTGCTTCAGGATTAGATCATTGATTCTATTAATCCCTGTTTAACAGTGTTATGCTGGTAATCAGATCGTACAATGCACTCCTTCTAATACATGTTCCATAGTTTCTATCTCCTTTCAGTTACATTTTTTGAACTGGAGGTATGATGCAGCTGACTCACCTGGATTCCACTCAAGGGTGTTGTCTGACGGCTCACTGTTCTGATATTTATCAGAATACCGCTCCACATCTGGAAGTCAGACAAGAAGCTCATTCATTTCTTAAACATGGTACAAGAACAAACATGTATTTGAAAAGAAAGCCTCTGTGTATTATCATGTCTACCTCATTTGCTGCTCCCAAATGTTCTTATCGAAGCATAATTGCTTGATTGCATAATTGAAAAATATTTCCACCCCTGATTTAGGTAAAGTCAGCCAAACCTTGTATCATTTTAATAAAATAACACCATTTGGAGCTGCTGACAGTGACAAGACATTGACTGTCTAATTTCTGCTACGTTTGGATGTCTGTAATTACTCTTTTCATCGCTAACACACAGAGATGGTGTCTTCCCAGGCTTTAAGTACCTTTCTTGGAGACGGCTGGGCGGACATAAAATGGTAGGGTCTTCATGTTTCCCCTGAACTCCTGCTTCAGTGCCAACATGTACTCTGCTTCCTCTCCCATCACCAAGGGGACAGGCTTGTGTTCCATGGGCTACATGTGCACAAAAAACATAACACATATTAGGCTAGTCCTTAAAACGACAACAAAAGGCTCAATGCAAGCTTTTCCAAAATAGCATGCTCTTATTTGCTCCCAACCAAACACATATCTTACGGTCTCAATACATTTAAACAAAAAAAGTCAGCCCTGGATGTTGCTTAGACAAATAGAAAAATCAGGAGAAAAGACTGAGAACAACCTCTAAATAAAGCCAATATTTGACAACAATGAGGTGCATCCAAAATGAAAAATGACAGCTACAGGGTCAGTCACATCACCCCTTACTCACAGGGAACAGAGGTGTAGGCTGGAGAATTGAAGGGGGCAGGTTCTCCCCTTTCCCAATCCCGACTGCCTCGATACTGAAGCTCATGTACCCCTTGCCGCGACCTCTGCCGCGGCCCAGGCCAGCCATGGAGTGAGCACACAGTGGGGTGGGGGGGGGGTTCGCAGGTAAATCTGTCAAGGGAGGAAGAATGCAATGGGCACTAAAAGAGTACTGAGTAATAGCACTTCTATTTTCCCAAACTATTTGTGTAAAGCTATATAAGCTTACTTTTACTCCTGGCCCATATATGATCACCTATATGATTGCTGTTAACTGTAATTTGACAATAACCCTAACCCTATTAGCTCTAGCTAATGAGCAGTGAATAACAAAGGTCACATAGCCAGGGCTAAACAAGAACGGGTATAGCTACAACACAACAAAAGGACAAAAACGTTGTGAAGGGGAGCAAT
>NC_036845.1:9101206-9150116 GCF_002910315.2 Salvelinus sp. IW2-2015
AGGAATGGGTCAAAATTCACCCAACTTATTGTGGGAAGCTTCTGGAAGGCTATCCAAAACGTTTTTCCCAAGTTAAACAATTTAAAGGCAAAGCTACCAAATACTAATTGAGTGTATGTAAACTTCTGACCCACTGGGAATGTGATGAAAGAAATAAAAGCTGAAATAAATCATTCTCTCTACTATTATTCTGATATTTCACATTCTTAAAATTAAGTGGTGATCCTAACTGACCTAAGACAAGGAATTTTTACTATGATTAAACGTCAGAAATGGTGAAAAACTGAGTTTGAATGTATTTGGCTAAGGGGTATGTAAACTTCCGACTTCAACTGTATATAAGGTTATTTTTTATCCTGGCCAGTGCCTTGCAAAAGTATTCACCCTCCTTGGCATTTTTCCTATTTTGTTGTAAACTGTTGAAACGTCCTCTCACTGTCAACTGCGTTTATTTTCATCAAACTTAACGTGTAAATATTTGTATGAACATAAGATTCAACAACTGAGACATAAACTGAACACGTTCCACAGACATGTCACTAACAGAAATGGAATGATGTGTCCCTGAACAAAGGGGGGGGGGTTAAAATCAAAAGTAACAGCCAGTATCTAGTGTGGCCACCAGCTGCATTAAGTACTGCAGTGCATCTCCTCCTAATGGACTGCACCAGATTTGCCAGTTCTTGCTGTGAGATGTTACCCCAATCTACCACCAAGGCACCTGCAAGTTCCCGGACAATTCTTGGGGGAATGGCCCTCCGATCCAACAGGTCCCAGAAGTGCTCAATGGGATTGAGATCCGGGCTCTTTGCTGGCCATGGCAGAACACTGACATTCCTGTCTTGCAGGAAATCACGCACAGAACGAGCAGTATGGCTGGTGTCATGCTGGAGGGTCATGTCAGTATGAGCCTGCAGGAAGGGTAGCACATGAGGGAGGGGGATGTCTTCCCTGTAACGCACAGCATTGAGATTGCCTGCAATGACAACAAGCTCAGTCCGATGATGCTGTGACACACCGCCCCAGACCATGACGGACCCTCCACCTCCAAACCAATCCCGTTCCAGAGTAAAGGCCTCGGTGTAACGCTCATTCCTTCGACGATAACCGCGAATCCGACCATCACCCCATGTAAGACAAAACCGCAACTCGTTAGTGAAGAGCATTTTTTGCCAGTCCTGTCTGGTCCAGCGACAGTGGGTTTGTGCTCATAGGCGACGTTGTTGCCAGTGATGTCTGGTGAGGACCTGCCTTACAACAGGCCTACAAGCCCTCAGTCCAGCCTCTCTCAGCCTATTGCGGACAGTCTGAGCACTGATGGAGGGATTGTTTATTCCTGGTGTAACTCGGGCAGTCGTTGTTGCAATCCTGTACCTGTCCGCAGGTGTGATGTTTGGATGTACCGATCCTGTGCTGGTGTTGTTACACGTGGTCTGCCACTGCGAGGACGATCAGCTGTCCGTCCTGTCTCCCTGTAGCGCTGTCTTAGGGGTCTCACAGTACGGACATTGCAATTTATTGCCCTGGCCACATCTGCAGTCCTCATGCTTCCTTGCAGCATGCCTAAGACACGTTCATGCAGACGAGCAGGGACCCTGGGCATCTTTCTTTTGGTGTTTTTCAGAGTCAGTAGAAAGGCCTCTTTAGTGTCTTAAGTTTTCATAACTGTGACCTTAATTGCCTATCGTCTGTAAGCTGTTAGTGTCTTAACGACCGTTCCACCCCAAGCAAGGGACACAACCAAGCGGTACTATATAGACCAAGGAGCTCTCCAAACAGGTCAGGGACAAAGTTGTAGAGAAGTACAGATCAAGGTTGGGTTATAAAAAAATATCTGAAACTTTGAACATCCCATGGAGCACCATTAAATCCATTATTTAAAAAATGGAAAGAACATGGCACCACAACAAACCTGCCAAGAGAGGGCCGCCCACCAAAACTCACGGACCAGGCAAGGAGGGCGTTAATCAGAGGCAACAAAGAGACCAAAGATAACCCTGAAGGAACTGCAAAGCTCCACAGCGGAGATTGGAGTATCTGTCCATAGGACCACTTTAAGCTGTACACTCCACAGAGCTGGGCTTTACAGAAGAGTGGCCAGAAAAAATCCAATGCTTAAAGAAAAAAATTAGCAAACATGTTTGGTGTTTGCAAAAAGGCATGTGGGAGACTCCCCAAACATATGGAAGAAGGTACTCTGGTCAGATGAGACTAAAATGTAGCTTTTTGGATATCAAGGAAAGCGCTATGTCTGGCACAAACCCAACACCTCTCATCACCATCCCCACAGTGAAGCATGGTGGTGGCAGCATCATGCTGTGGGGATGTTTTTCATTGGCAGGGACTGGGAAACTGGTCAGAATTAAAGGAATGATGGATGGTGCTAAATACAGGGAAATTCTTGAGGGAAACCTGTTTCAGTCTTCCAGAGATTTGAGACTGGGACAGAGGTTCACCTTCCAGCAGAACAATGATCCTAAGCATACTGCTAAAGCAACACTTGAGTGGTTTAAGGGGAAACATTTAAATGTCTTGGAATAGCCTAGTCAAAGCCCAGACCTCAATCCAATTGAGAATCTGTGGTATGACTTAAATATTGCTGTACACCAGCGGAACCCATCCAACTTGAAGGAGCCAGAGCAGTTTTGCCTTGAAGAACATCAAATGATACAAACCCCCTAAAAATCCATTTTAATTCCAGGTTGTAAAGCAACAAAATAGGAAAAATGCCAAGGGGAGTGAATACTTTCGCAAGTCACTGTATGATCACCTATGATTGCTGTTCACTGTAATATGACAATAACTCTAACACTATTAGGACTAGCTAACGAACAGTGAATAACAGAGCTCACATAGCCAGGGATAAATAAGAGCAGGTATAGTTACAACACAACAAAAATACAAAAACTTTGTGAAGGGGAGCAATGGCTAATGTGTTAGGGAAAGAGGACACCTAGTCAGTTGCACAACTGAATGCATTCAACTGAAATCTGTCTTCCACATTTAACCCAACCCCTCTGAATCAGAGAGGTGTGAGGGGCATTAAAGGGGCAATCTGTGATTGCTACATCCATTTCAGACTGTAAAATTAGTGATATATACCCATTGATTCTTGGAGAATGTAACTTATAAATGCCTCCTGAGCTAAATTCAACTGTCATACCCCATCACAATCTAATCCAAATTATAAGCTTTTTTACTCCATTGTTTGTAAACAATGTAACAGTAAACAAACACTGTATAGACTAAAAACAAAAAACATGGTTAAAACTATAATTTTAGTCTCATGGATGGTCTGGGTACCAGTCTGGAACCCTAGCACTTTCTTTTCTTTGGCATGTGACATGGAGTAAAAGAAGTGGAATATAGACAGATATGGATATAATGAGATGCTTGTCTCCACCTTAACAATAGGATTAGTTGTCCACAGAGTGGAACGGTGGGCTGTCAACTCTTTGGATTGGTGGATACATTTTGTTATTTTAATAATTTTAAAAATATATTCGATTAAGGGTGTTGACATCAACCACTAGTATTCGATGGAGCTTGAGATGCTATGCTAGCTTCATGAATATGCATAGACCTTCTCGAATTTCAACAGGGAAGTGTATCACACTTTTATCAGTACACTCATAACAACCTAAGCATTACAAAATGTATATTAGATTAAACAAGCCTCACGTATCAAAATAACAATTCATATTTATCTTGACTAAATTCAACACTATCATTTCGCCCCCATTCAAAAACTCCTCACCTGCTTAATAATTAAGGATACGCTTAAGTGGACAGATTTTGGGCAGAAATAGGGCTCTCTGGTAACCAGGCTACCATCCTCCAGCTGCGTACCAAATCAACGCCAGGTGTTGCAGGAAGGCCAAGAAGATCATCAGGGACCCCGTAGCCACGCCATGTTCTCCCCGCTTCGATCACTCAGACGCGATCAGTACAGGAGCATCATGGCAAGAACTGGATGACTGGCCAATAGTTTCTACCCTCAGACCATCAGGCTGCTGAATAGCCACCACTAGTCAGCTATCTATTGCTATTTCTATTACTATTGTTGTTTTTTATGACAATTTTCATTGTTTTATTTAACTTAGTCCTGCATGTTGGAGCTCAGAGCCTAAGATGTTCACAGTACCCTGTAATCACACCTGCAACCCTGTACATGTGACTATTAAACATCTCTCAATGGTGGGGTCCCTGCTTTGTTGTTTGAATCGCATATTGCCCCTTTAACAGCTACCAGCAAGTTACCTATCTAGTTGTGTGCGACTTGCTAACTTGTTCCATCTTACCTTCTAGTGATTTCAGTGATATTAACTTGCTTGCTCAGATAACTTGGTTGCACAGTAGCTACATGACAGCTGTAGCTAGTAAGAACTTGTTAGAAAACGACTAGCGTCTAACGTTACTACCTAGTTAGCTAGATAACGACGTTAGCTAGTGCTGTCAGATTTATCACGACAAAATATCGTTCACCAAGACAACCTGCTTACTAACTACCCATATCAACTTATTCACGACCTCCCACCTTCTCAGCCATAGCTAGCTACTAATCTTCAAATATAAAAAATATTAAAACATTATCAAGTTAACGTTAGCTAGTTTACAAATCAGCGGGCTACGTTATTGTTTACCAAACACTATGTTGTTTACATTTTGCGGAACTCTGGCAACTTGGGGTCGACTACCCTGCGCTACACTGCCCCCTGCTGTATTGGAGTTGAATACATTCCAGAACCTCGAAAAAGAGATGCAGTATCTCCCCAAAAATTATGGTCACATACTTTTGTTTGCCATCTGAGAGATCAATATGCCTGTACCATACATTCATTTCGATTAGCTGAATGTCATGGCTAAATGTCATGGCTGAGATGTTATCTAATGAGCATTAAGGTTTGAGCCACCAAGTAGGAACCTCCAAGGGGAGTGAGTGTGATACAACATAAAGTAGACAGATTTGTTCCCTGGTGTGGGAGCTGGGTTGGCATGCATTAGCTCAAAATACTTAATTTAGCTGACATTGTAAAGGTGGTTTGTCTTGGTCTGGATATTACCACATCCTGGTGATGTTTATTATTAATCGTTGTTCTTGTTTCTACAGTTGAAGTCGGAAGTGTACATACACCTTAGCCAAATACATTTAAACTCAGTTTTTCACAATTCCTGACATTTAATCCTAGTAAAAATTCCCGTTTTAGGTCAGTTAGGATCACCACTTTATTTTAAGAATGTGAAATGTCAGAATAATAGTAGAGAGAATGATTTAATTCAGCTTTTATTTCTTTCATCACATTCCCAGTGGGTCAGAAGTTTATATACACTCAATTAGTATTTGGTAGCATTGCCTTGAAATTGTTTAACTTTGGTCAAACGTTTTGGTAGCCTTCCACAAGCTTCCCACAATAAGTTCCTCCTGACAGAGCTGGTGTAACTAAGTCAGGTTTGTAGGCCTCCTTGCTCGCACACGCTTTTTCAGTTCTGCCCACAAATGTTCTATAGGATTGAGGTGAGGTCTTTGTGATGGCCACTCCAATACCTTGACTTTGTTGTCCTTAACCCATTTTGCCACAACTTTGGAAGTATGCTTGGGGTCATTGTCCGTTTGGAAGACCCATTTGCGACCAAGCTTTAACTTCCTGACTGATGTCTTCAAAATATCCACATAATTTTCCTCCCTCATGATACCATCTATTTTGTGAAGTGCACCAGTCCCTCCTGCAGCAAAGCACCCCCACAACATGATGCTGCCACCCCCGTGCTTCACGGTTGGGATGGTGTTTTTCGGCTTGCAAGCCTACCCCTTTTTCCTCCAAACATAACGATGGTCTTGATGGCCATTTTTGTTTCATCAGACCAGAGGACATTTCTCCAAAAAGTACAATCTTTGTCCCCATGTGCAGTTGCAAACCGTAGTCTGGCTTTTTTATAGCGGTTTTGGAGCAGTGGCTTCTTCCTTGCTGAGCGGCCTTTCAGGTTATGTCGATATAGGACTCGTTTTACTGTGGATATAAATACCTTTGTACCTATTTCTTCCAACATCTTCACAAGTTCCTTTGCTGTTGTTCTGGGATTGATTTTAACTTTTCGCACCAAAGTATGTTCATCTCTAGGAGACAGAACTCGTCTCCTTCCTGAGAGGTATGACGGATGCGTGGTCCCATGGTGTTTATACTTGTGTACTATTGTTTGTATAGATGAACGTGGTACCTTCAGGCATTTGGAAATTGCTCCCAAGGATGAACCAGACTTGTGGAGGTCTGCACATTTTTTTCTGAGGTCTTGGCTGATTTCTTTTGATTTTCCCATGATGTCAAGCAAAGAGGCACTGAAGGTAGGCCTTCGAAATATATCCACAGGTACACCTCCAAATGACTCTAATTATGTCAATTAGCCTATCAGAAACCTCTAAAGCCATGACGTCATTTTCTGGAATTTTCCGAGCTGTTTAAAGGCACAGTAAACTTCTGACCCATTGGAATTGTGATACAGTGAATTATAAGTAATCTGTCTGGAAACAATTGTTTGAAAAATTACTTGTGTCATGCACAAAGTAGATGTCCAAACCAACTTGCAAAAACTATAGTTTGTTTTAACAAGAAATTTGTGGAGTGGTTGAAAAACAAGTTTTAATGACTCCAACCTAAGTGTATGTAAACTTCTGACTTCAACTGTACCTATTTAAGGAGGATAAATAAGCATTTTGCCAAGTCACCCTAAGCCAACTACAATCTCAAAGCACTTGGTGATGATTCCCCTCCCAGTTGGGGGATTGGTGGATAGGAACACCATCACTTTGATAGAACCTTACAGCTGTGCGTGTGTGTGTGCGTGTGCGTGTGCGTGTGCGTGTGTGTGTGTGTGTGTGTGTGTGTGTGTGTGTGTGTGTGTGTGTGTGTGTGTGTGTGTGTGTGTGCGTGCGTGCGTGCGTGAGTCTGTCTGTCTGTCTGTCTGTCTGTCTGTCTGTCTGTCTGTCTGTCTGTCTGTCTGTCTGTCTGTCTGTCTGTCTGTCTGTCTGTCTGTCTGTCTGTCTGTCTGTCTGTCTGTCTGTCTGTCTGTCTGTCTGTCTGTCTGTCTGTCTGTCTGTCTGTCTGTCTGTCTGTCTGTCTGTCTGTCTGTCTGTCTGTCTGTCTGTCTGTCTGTCTGTCTGTCTGTCTGCTGTGTCTCTGTCTGTCTGTCTGTCTGTCTGTCTGTCTGTCTGTCTGTGTGTCTGTGTGTCTGTGTGTCTGTGTGTCTGTGTGTCTGTGTGTCTGTGTATCTGTGTATCTGTGTATCTGTGTGCATGCAGCGTGTGTCTGTGAACTTGCGAGCATGGATGTGTGCGTGCCTGCCTCGGTGAGTGTGTCACCGTGGGAACATTTCTGTAGGAATCCAGCAAATCAGTTGCCATAGCAACTGGGTTCCATAATAGCAACAGTCGCTGAATAAGTATTTTATGCATTCGGGGGAGTACACGTATTTCCTCCTCTCCATCTTTAGTAATGCAAGTTTATCTTTTTTTTTTTAGCTTTTATTGTGTGTTTCAGTTTAATATACTATTTATAACACCAAGTGGTACCAGACTTTTGAAAAAAATTCAGTTGAAGCAGAACAGTTAGGCTACTTCTTCAATTGTGTGTATTAGGCTATATGTTCACAACGCTCTCACATTCACCATAAGGTAGGCCTACCTGTTGTATACATCTGACTTTGCATTTAAACAATATCTAATCTATACAGCAGGTGACTAATTATGGACTACCACCAAGGATATGTGGGCCACTTCCTTCCTCTGCAAATTTGCAATGACTGAATTCTTATGACCTTATTTAAGAACCAGGAACTCATATGGCAACAAGATGGGGCACTGGTGCAGATTAGTCTTAGCTGTGATCACAAGTGGAAATAATAGATGTGCTTACTGCAGAGGTGCAAAACCCCTTACTACAGAGGTGTGAAAAGACATAGAGGACTACAGAATCAGTCTATATAAATCTAAATCAAATCACATTTTATTGGTCACATACATACATTTAGCAGATGTTATTGCGGATGTAGCGACATCTATACCAACCAAGCCATTGAGCCTTGTATACATTCTTTATTTTCCCTTGAGGTTACAGGACAGGAATAGTGTCATAAGCACAGAACAGACAATATTGGGCCCATACTTACAGCTCAATCAGGTTTAAATATAGCCTATCCATTGTTGATATTTATTATAACAGGCTGTGTGGAAACTTGTATGCCTATCAAGACACCAAAGACATTGTATAGGCTACTGTTTTAATGAACAACAGTCATATCGTTCCTGCACATGATGTCTATATACAGCAGGTCTCTCTCTCTCGTGTTTCTTTACCTGTCTGTCAAGCGCAGGGATCATCATAGCGCATCGTCTGCGCGCAACATATCCACCGCGTTCGTATTCACTCCCACCACGCGACCCACTCCCCACCCCCGCTGCGACGCTCCGCGTCTTCTAAACTAGTGGTTGCGGGAGAGATACGGGTGAAGAGGGGGAGGGGGAGAGAGGCTCGACGTTATCACAATATCTGGGGGATATTACAGAGACTGAAGTCTGGCTTTTATATCAGAAAAAAACATATGCCAAGTGGATCTGAATTAAACGTGTTTCATCCATGGTAAGGATTTATGTTTTCTTTTTAAATCGTGTTTGCAGCGCATGGTGATAGAAGGCCACATTTGCATATTGTAGATTACATAAATATTTGTTGCCATTAAATTATTCCTTATGAGTGGTTAATGCAATGGTCAAATGGCTTGACAAAACAATATCGACATGAACTGAGAACAGTGTTTAGGTTGTCCATGTGAAAAAAATAAAACAAGTTGAATTTGATGAAAGACCAACAATTTAAAAAAAAATGCAATTCAACTGAACTTATTCAGATTTTCCAATTCATTGTTTCTTACCATATTTGTGTAAGAGATAAAAGATGCTCTATAGCCTAAAATCCCGCAGACCAACGAACGCGATTCGTTTGGCAGTTGTAATCAGATTTGTTGAGCCTTGCTATATGTAAAGACTAATCAATAAACTGCTACAAAAAGCAAATAGATTCAGCTGATTCAGATTTGCTGTCACAATTTTTTCCATATTATAAGCAGCACATTTCTTGCCTGAGAGGCAAACCCTGTAACCTAAACCATGAACCAATCTGCATTGTCATGAAATTCTGTCACTTGGCTTATTGCGGTCCTTGTACGATCAGCCGTATGATGGAATGTGGCAAAAAGAGAAGCAGACAGTCAGTTACATTTTATGTGTGTGAGAAAGGCAATACATGCAGGGATGTAATTTAGGTCGTATTTTATTATCTCTGCTAATGCATAGGCTAGGCTACATTCAGTGTGGAGAAACATGTTTTCTATCAACCGACTGTTGAAACGGCTGTTTCTTTTTACTGGCGCAGTTACTGTTTTTGTCCAATAACCTGGAATAGTATAACTTCCCTGCTAGTTTAATATTAGAAGCAGTACGTCAGAAAACCAATTGACGTAGTGATTGGTCACTGAAACAGGTTTTGAATAAGATTTTCTTTGAGCCGATATGATAACACTGATGCTGCGTCTCGGTTTCATTCAATATTACCAACACCATCACGAACTTGAATTGAAAGCATCAATTCCTTTACATTGCTTTTCTCAGTTCTCGGAAAGTTGGCGTCCGGCAGAACAACCGAATCAGCACCATGGATAGCGACCGTAGTTTGGAATGGATTTAAGTTTCTTGCAACATTTCTTGCAACATTTCACATAATAGTTTCGCTGAATCTTTTGCTATTAGGCCTGTATGATATTGTAGAATTGTATACATATACACTTGATTAAGTTTCTTGGAAACAATAATATGAAACGTTTGGGAACGATGTTTGCTTGTATTACGAATTTACATTATACGCAGAAACTTCCCTTGTAATTCATGTTCCCGAGAATAATCATTATACTTCTGCATTATATATATATCTTTAAATGTATTTCACATAGAGATATTGATTAATAGCATATGTACTGTAGCAATTAGATGTATAGCTACTGAACTATGGGTTTTGTAAATGTTACAGAGAGCACTGCAGTTTCTACTCAGAAACAACAGGTTCACTAAAGGACAAGGGCATAAGACAACTATGACACGTGGATGGCTTCTTACAGGCTCCTATGGAGGAAAGGTTAGGTGTAGGTCACATCCACCCCCACAAACCTGGAATTATGAATAATCTGTCTAGAGGGCCAATGGAGGGCACTGTCAGTGCTGTATGCCATCACATCCATCTTTCCAACAGGAAGTGTGGCACACTCTGACATGCACAGCTCACCCGAGATGGGATACCAGGATGGCAGATCAGGGGGTACAACAGGGCCAATTATAGTAATGGGTGTTGGGGTGATGTCAGTTCTTGACACGGTGCAGCTGCACACCAGGGGACAGACATGTCATAGAAGGAATATTCTATTCTACTCTAGAGTACTCAGTCTTGACAGTCTCCGCCATGAAACTGTGTGTCTTCTGAGAGCAGATGGAAATGCATGACTTTAGCTGATAATGAGTCAGTGAGCTGATAGTGAGAGAAAGAGAGAAAGCGAGAGAGAAAGAGAAAGAGAGGGAAAGAGAGAGTGTGTGAGAAAGAGGTCTGATGATGAACGATAAGCTCTTTGGGATGGAGGTGGGGGGATTTTAATAATGTTGCCCGCCTACACGTACAAATACACACACACACAGATTGATATACATGTACTCACACAAGCTTTTACACACTAACTAAGACACACATACAGTGCCTTTCGAAAGTATTCAGACCCCAAGACCTTTTCCACATTTTGTTACGTTACAGCCTTATTCTACAATGGATGAAAAAAAACATCCTCAGCAATCTACACACAATACCGAATAATGACAAAGCGAAAACAGGTTGTTAGAAATCTTGAAATACTTTATTTACATAAGTATTCAGACCCTTTGCTATGAGACTCAAAGTTGAGCTCAGGTGCATCCTGTTTCCATTGATCATCCTTGAGATGTTTCTACAACTTGATTGGAGTCCACCTGCGGTAAATTCAATTAATTGGACATGATTTGGAAAGGAAAACACCTGTCTATATAAGGTCCCACAGTTGACAGTGCATGTCAGAGAAGAAACCAAGCCATGAGGTCGAAGGAATTGTGCAGAAAGCTCTGAGACAGGATTGTGTTGAGGCGCAGATCTGGGGAAGGGTACGGAATTTGTTTGCAGCATTGAAGGTCCCCAAGAACACAGTGGCCTCCATCATTCTTAAATGGAAGAAGTTTGGAACCACCAAGACTCTTCCTAGAGCTGGCCGTCCGGCCAAACTGAGCAATCGGAGGAGAAGGGCCTTGGTCAGGGAGGTGACCAAGAACCCAATGGTCACTCTGACAGAGCTCTAGAGTTCCTCTGTGGAGATGGGAGAACATTCCAGAAGGACAACCATCTCTGCAGCACTCCACCAATCAGGCCTTTATGGTAGAATGGCCAGACGGAAGCCACTCTTCAGTAAAAGGCACATGACAGCCCGATTGAAGTTTGCCAAAAGGCACCTAAAGACTGTCAGACCATGAGAAACAAGATTTCTGGTCTGATGAAACCAAGATTGAGCTATTTGGCATGAATGCCAAGCGTCACGTCTGGAGGAAACCTAGCACCATCCCTACGGTGAAGCATGGTGGTAGCAGCATCATGCTATGGGGATGTTTTTCAGCGGCAGGGACTGGGAGACTAGTCAGGATTGAGGGAAAGATGAATGGAGCAAAGTACAGAGAGTTCCTTGATGAAAACCTGCTCCAGAGTGCTAAAGACCTCCGACTGGGGCGAAGGTTCACCTTCCAACAGGACAAATACCCTAAGCACACATCCAAGACAACGCAGGAGTGGCTTCATGACAAGTCTTTGAATGTCCTTGAGCCTGGACTTCAACCCAATCAAACATCTCTGGAGAGACCTGGAAATAGCTGTGCAGTGACGCTCCCCGTCCAACCTAACAGAGCTTGAGAGAATCTGCAGAGAAGAATATAAAAAACTCCCCAAATACAGGTATGCCAAGCTTGTAGCATCATACCCAAGAAGAATCAAGGCTGTAATCACTGCCAAAGGTGATTCAACAAAGTACTGTGTAAAGGGTCTGAATACTTATGTAAATGTGATATTTAATGTTTTATAAATTAGCCAACTTTTTTTTTAACTGTTTTTGCTTTGTCATTATGGGGTTTTGTGTGTAGATTGATGAGGGGGAAAAAACTATTTAATCAATTTTAGAATAAGGCTATAACGTAACAAAATGTGGAAAAAGTCAAGTGATCTGAATACTTTCCAAAGCAGTCAAATGCACACTCTGTTTTATGAACCCAGACAGACCCAGCATTGAGAGGTTACATTTTTTCCAGAGTCACACAGATAATGTGAGTAAACCAAACAACAGAGATGTTATAAACGGAAAGTCAGAGAGGAAGAGCAATATTGAAGAGACCTGTTGAGAGATGTGGAAAGAAATTGGTATGGAAAAGCACAGACTCTGATATATTAAGGACTAAAGACTTGTCCTTGGACAAAAAGGATAGCAATCTACTCAACAGACTGAGTAGCCTGAAATATGTTTTAAGAGGGATATCAATAAATAGTTACTGCAGACCTATTATTGGTACTCAATACAACAACAGTATGAAACAAAAAATAAATCAACTGCTTATCAATTACCTTTTGCTGTTGTGCTTGAAATATGTTGTTTTTGCCAATAGATTATCAAGATTTAAAGCGTGAACAATAGGAGGTTTTAGTGGATTAGTGGATGCGCTATCTACCTAGATTAAGGCATTACGTCAGTTGAAACTGCAGTGATAGATAGCAGCTAGGATGATAAATGTCATTCTACAGCTGAAACTACCCAGCCAGAAATAGCTTCTACTGCCTCCCTTATCAGAGTGGGAGTGCGAAGTGAGGAGTCTGGTTGGAAAATTGCGGGTGAATCGATGTCAACCCCTCTGTCGCTCCTGTCCTTTCCACAGCCCAGAGCAAGGGGTCAAACACTGGGACGCTCAGAGGCGGCGACAATCATGACACCACTGTGTGAGTAGGTGTGTGTGTTTGCAGCTGCAGCAGGTTCAACCTGAACAATTTTTTCACAACCAAATCTCTATATTTCATGTAAATGGCAGGGTCCATCCAAATTTTTTGGTGATTTCACATGTTTTAGAGGAATTTACCCCAAACTGCAAATCACTTCCTCATCCTCATGTATTTTGAGGGCCCTGAAAAAATGATCCAAATATCCAAATACATCATTTTAGAAACAGCAAAGCTCTCAGTATAGTAATGCAGGTCTTTAGATGTTGTACACCTGAAGTTGTGTCATTCCGAAATGTATCCGCAATGTTATATTCCCTTTTTTGCGACTCAAGCCTTCTCAAGCAGTTCCATTTTCCGTGTAGCCAGCTGCTACAGGTAACTTCCAAAAAAAGGAAATACTGTACTACTGTACTAACAAATAGTGTCTTAATTTTTGGGCGACCACCCCATGCTTTCAATATAAATTGTATCCCTCATTTACTCAAGTGTTTACTTTATTTAGGCAGTTAGGCCTACCTGTAAAATTGACTTTGGAGGTATCGCTTGAGTCGCAACAAAATGGAATATAGCCTAACGTTGCGGATAAAACTTGAAATGACACAATTTCATGTGTATGACATCTGAAGACCTGCATCACTAGACTGAGCGCTTTGCAGTTTGATGTATTTGGGTGTTTTTGGAGCCATTCAGGAAGTGATTTGCTGTTTGGGGTAAATTACTCTAAAACATAAGAAATCACCAAAAAATTGTCTGGATCCTTCTGCAAAATATATCATTTACATCATTTTTGTGTTGATTTGGTTGTAAAAAATTAAAACTTCTCAATTGACATGCCTAGATAAACACAGTATGACAGGGAAGAAAACATTTGGTGTGTCACGCCCTGGCCATAGAGAGGCTTTTATTCTCTATTTTGGTTAGGCCAGGGTGTGACTAGGGTGGGCATTCTAGTTTCTTTATTTCTATGTTTTCTGTTTCTATGTTTTGGCCAGGTATGGTTCTCAATCAGGGACAGCTGTCATTCGTTGTCTCTGATTGGGAATCATACTTAGGCAGCCTGTTTTTCCACCTTAGTTGTGGGTATTTGTCTGTGTTAGTGGCTTGTATAGCCCTATTCAGCTTCACGTTCGTTTTGTTGTTGTTTCTTGTTTTTGTTGGCAACATTCAAAATAAAAAGAAATGTACGCTTACCACGCTGCAACTTGGTCCGGTCATTTCCACCCTGACGACGAAAGTGACATGGTGTGAATCATTGAGAGATCTCAGGGAAGCAACCTGTGTCGGGGATTTGTATGCTGCAACTATATTGAATTAGCAGCTCCATGAAGCCCGCTGAGCATCGTTATCTGATTGGAGCAGTGTTGCCAACTCCTCAGTTAGGAAAGTAGCTATTGGCTGTCCTAAAAGTCGCTAAATGACATCATCAACTAATTTTCATAATTGGCCATGTGCATGTAATTGTGATGGACGCTGTAGGAGAAAGGAATAACGTCGTGGGATAGACAAAGTGAGTAAAAAACACCCTAAATATGTTTAGAACTACAAATGAACTTTCTTCTGTCGATTCTTGTTTTTTTTTATATCACAATTCCAACCCACCTCCTTTATCCTGGCTTGGGACCGGCAAAAGTGACCCAAAAGAGAGACTCTGGCGGAGTTACTAGTTTTTTATTTTATTATTATAATTATTTTTTATTTTAGTTTTTTAGTTTAGTTTTCTTAATTTGGTTTGGTTTTTAACCTTATGGTCCACTTAGGAGTTTACAACAAGTCACAGTAAAACATTTTTAACCATAACATAAAAAAAAAAAATAGTATACAATCTACATTAACAATCTAAATGGACCAAAAAGAGACAATAGAAAAAACTGTCAGTGGCAATGTGAGAAAATGATGGTAACTAGTCTGGCCCTAATTCAGGTTAATTGTTTTTTAAATGTAAGCCAGGGCGGGATCAGCCAGCGGCGGCTTCCCGCATGCGCGATTAATTTGTAGTCTGGACGTGGAAGGGTGAACATCTCCTGCTCTGACTGCAGCTGGGAGGGACTGCTGTGCGAGGACTGTGAGTGCTTTAGGACGGGGGTGGGGCCCACGGCAGCACCCGCTGCTCGTTGTGAAGAGTAAGAACGATACGTGCTTTCATGTCAGTCTCAAAGTCTCCAATAACACCAGAAAAAGTCGCTAGATTTGTCGCTAGTCGCTTTTTAAAAAATGTGTCGCTAGAGGGGTCTGAATACTCGCTAAATATAGCAACAAGGTCGCTAAGTTGGCAACACTGGACTGGAGCACTCACACTGTGACTGTTTTCCTGGTCCATCTTGGCAGAAATGACTAGTGCCTCTGAGCTGGAGTCCATAGATCTTAGACAAGACAGCTCTCTCTCCCTCGTCTGCTGTGGGAAAAACTCTGCTCAGACCCACACAATACACCTGGGCCCGGTTTACCAACAGCGATGGAATTTAGTTTTACGAGTGTTTTAATGATGCAGCCGAATATGTAACATGCATTTCCCAAAACACCACGCAGAGTGCATCGTTGGAGCATGTGTCGACACTGATAGGATCGAAAGAAAGTGAGCTCTGCTCTCGGGTCAGCTTTCTCTATTAAAATCTCACCTTAATAACATTATAATTATTTCACAATAATGACGACGGATCAGCAACAGTACCTCTACGATTGTATCCCTGAGTTGTCAAGAGTATCCCAGATGTAAATGGAAAAGGCCATATCTGCTCTGCCTCATCTCCTGTTGTAGTGAATCCATACTGTCAAGGACCAGGAGATACATACTATCTGTCTGCTTCTTTTCTTCATCACTACAGAGATGTTTATGGTCACACATGACTTCTTCAGAGGTGCTTGACAGATAAATCCACTGGAGAAATACTGAGTAGAGCCGCAGGCTGCATTCAGATGTAGGATCTTAATTTGCCAAGGCAGCAGGTACTCTTCCGGGAGTCCAATCACAATTACATAACACAACACATTATTACACACTACTCTACCATAACATATCTACATTACGACCGCAAGGCATTACAGAGGGTAGTGCGTACGTACATCACTGGGGGCAAGCATCCTGCCATCCAGGACCTCTATACCAGGCGGTGTCAGAGGAAGGCCCTAAAAATTGTCAAAGACTCCAGCCACCCCAGTCATAAACTGTTCTCTCTGCTACCGCACGGCAAGCGGTACCAGAGTGACAAGTCTAGGTCCAAAAGGCTTCTTAACAGCTTCTACCCCCAAGCCATAAGACTCCTGAACAGCTAATCAAATGGCTACCCAGACTATTTGCATTGTTCACCCCCCCAACACCTCTTTTACGCTGCTGCTACTGTCTATTTATTATCTATCCATAGTCACTTTAACTCTATCTACATGTACATATTACCTCAATTACCTCGACTAACCTGTTCCCCCCGCACATTGACTCTGTACCGGTACCCCCTGTAATAGCCTCGCTACTGTTATTTTACTGCTGCTCTTTAATTATTTTTTATTTTTATTTTTTACTTATCTATTTTTTACTTAACACTTATTTTTCTTAAAACTGCGTTGTTGGTGAAGGGCTTGTAAGTAAGCATTTCACTGTAAGGTCTACACCTGTTGTATTCGGCACATGTGACAGATAACATTTGATTTGATTTAATAATACAGCAAAATAACAATATTAAAATGTATGTGTGTGTAGCATGTGTTTGTGAATGCTGTGTGTGTGCCTGCACAGTCCAAACTGTTCCATAAAGTGTAGTTTTATCAGTTTTCTAAATCAGATTTTACTACTTGACTGAGTTACATGATGTGGAATAGAGTTCCATGTAGTAATGGCTCTATGTAGTACTGTGCATTTCCCGTAGTCTGTTCTGGACTTGGGGACAGTGAAGAGACCTCTGGTGGCATGTCTTGTGGGGTATGCGAGGGTGTCTGAGCTGTGCGCTAGTTGCTTAAACAGACAGCTCGGTGATTTCAACATGTCAATATTTCACAAAGACATGCTGGCCCTCCGTGTACCTCTAAGGGCCAGCCGTGCTGCTCTGTTCTGGGCCAATTGTAATTTGCCTATGTGTCTCTTTGTGGCAATTGACCATATGACTGGACAGTGGTCCAGGTGTGACAAAACTAGGGACTATAGTAGTTGTTTTGTTGATAGCGATGTCAAGAAAGCATAGTAGTGCTTTATTATGGACAGACCTCTCCCCATCTTAGCTACCGTTGCATCAATGTGTTTTGACCATGACAGTTTACAATCCATGGTTACACCAAGCAGTTTAGTCTCATTAACTTGCTCAATTTCCACATTATTCATTACAAGATTTAGTTGAGGTTTAGGATTTAGTGAATGATTTGTCCTAAATACAATGCTTTTAGTTTTTGAAATATTTAGGACCAGCTTATTTCTTGACACCCATTCTGAAACTGACTGCAGCTCTTTGCAGTGCCAGTGGCAGGTCATTGGTAAAGATTTTAAAAAGTAGGTGCCTAGACAGCTGCCCTGGGGAATGCCTGACTCTACCTGGATTATGTTGGAGATGCTTCCATTAAAGAACACCCTCTGTGTTCTGTTAGACAGGTAAGTCTCGATCCACAATATAGCAGGGGATGTAAAGCCATAACACATACGTTTCTCCAGCAGCAGATTCTTCTTAACAATTTCTCTCAGCCAATCATCAGTCATTTGTGTAAGTGCCATCTGTACACGTTGAATGCCCTTCCCTGTAAGCGTGCTTCAAGTATGTTGTTAATTTGTTTACTGTGAAATAGCATTGTATCTGGTCAAACACCATTTCTAAACGTTTACTAAGAAGGGTTGTTAACAGGCTTACTCTGGTCGGCTGTTTGAGCCAGTAAAGGGTGCTTTGCTATTCTTGGGTAGCGAAATTACTTTTGCTTCCCTCCAGGCCTGAGGGCACACATTTTCCTGTAGGCTTAGATTGAATAGATGGCAAATAGGAGTGGCAATATAGTCACTATCATCCTCAGTAATTTTCCATCCAAGTTTTCAGACCCAGGGTGCTTGTCATTGTTGATAGAAAACAACATTTCTTTCACCTCTTCCACACTCACTTTACAGAATTCAAAATGATAATATCAAATCAAATCAAATTTATTTATATAGCCCTTCTTAAATCAGCTGATATCTCAAAGTGCTGTACAGAAACCCAGCCTAAAACCCCAAACAGCAAGCAATGCAGGTGTGGAAGCACGGGACTAATACTTGCCTTTCATAATTTGGTCAGTTATGTATGGAGGTGTAGGTTCATAATTTGTTGTTGTTATGTCATTTCTGAATTTTCAATGAAAAAATCTTTCAAGTAGTTGGCAATATCAATGGGTTTTTTGATGAATGAGCCATCTGATTCAATGAATGATGGAGCTGAGGTTGCCTTTTTGCCCAACATTTTATTTAAGGTGCTTTTTAGTATCATTCTTTATATAATTTATTTTTGTTTCATAGGAATTTCTTCTTCTTTTTGTTAAGTTTAGTCACGTGATTTCCCAATTTATAGTACGTTTGCCACTCGGCTGTGCAGCCAGACATTTTGCCATTCCTTTTGCCTCATCCCCCTCAACCACAATTCCTCATCAATCCACAGGGATTTAACAGTTTTTACAATAATTTTCTTAATGAGTGCTTGCTTATTAGTAACTGGAATAAGCAATTTCGTAAAATATTTAAGTGCTGCGTCAGGATGTTCCTCATTACACACATCAGACCAACAAATATTTGTCACATTTTCAACATAGGAATCATTGCAAAACCTCTTGTATGATCACTTATACACTATTTTAGGTCATCTTTGAAACTTTGTTTTTCCTAGATATGGCTGTTATGATCATTACATCCGATGGGTGTGGATACTGCTTTAGAGCAGATTTCTGCAGCATTAGATGTGATCAATACAAGTGGATGATTTAGTTCCTGTTCTGTTTGTGAATACTCTGGTAGGTTTACTGATAACCTGAACCAGGTTGCAGGCACTGGTTACAGTTTGAAGCATTTTCTTGAGTGGACAGCTTGACGAAAGCCACTTAATATTTAGGTTACTCAGAAAATATGCAAACTTGTAATGTATTTGAGTTTTAAAAATGCTTCTAACGTTTGTAATTTCCACTTTGACATTTCAAACGTGATTTGCCTTAACAAAAAAATGTGTCAACCCCCACAAATTATAATCTGCATAATAATGAACATTTCCTATTGCTGAAGGATTATTTTACTGCGGTAGCAAACTGGCTCAAATTAAGATCCTACATCTGTATGTATACAGTAGTATCAAATCAAATCACATCTTACTCGTCACATGCTTTGTAAACAACAGGTGTGGACTAACAGTAAAATGCTTACTTACATGCCCTTCCCAACAAAGCAGAGAAAGAAAATAGCTAAATACTAGAAAAGTAAAACATGTAATAATATATACACAATGAGTAATAATAACTTGGCTGTACAAGGACTACCAGTACCAGTTGATGTGCAGGGCTACGAGGTAAGAGGTAGATATGTACATATAACGAAGAATAAAGTTACAGATAGTAAACAGCAGCAGCAGCGTATGTGATAGACTAACTATTTATCAGTATTATGGCTTGGGGGTAGAAGCTGTTCAGGGTCCTGTTGGTTCCAGACTTGGTGCATCGGTATGGCTTGCCATGCGGTAGCTGAGAGAACAGTCTATGACCTGGGTGGCTGGAGTCTTCAACAATTTATTGATGTATTTATTTAATATTGTAGAGGAACAATATATAGAGAAAGGAGAGTCTCTCTCTCTGTAATTCTGAAACGCTAATAATCTATAATGGTGGTTAATCCAGTAACTGTAATAATACTTTACTACATTGTTTCAAAGGCATCAATCCACTTTGATGCAGATCATTGTGGATCGTCATCCACTTTGATGCAGATCATTGTGGATCGTCATCCACTTTGGTTCAGATCATTGTGGATCGTCATCCACTTTGCTGCAGATCATTGTGGATCGTCATCCACTTTGATGCAGATCATTGTGGATCGTCATCCACTTTGGTGCAGATCATTGTGGATCGTCAAGTTGCCTTCCGCCCCAGTCGACAGATTGGGTCTTTAGCATGGGCAGACTAGTGTCAGACACATACACACACACACACACACACACACACACACACACACACACACCTGTCTCTTATACACATCTAGATGTGTATAAGAGACAGACCTCTCCCTCAGCCCATCTCAACTCAGCACCTGTCAACTGCTTCCCACTCCACCCACGGAGTCCCCTGGCTGCGAACCAGTAATGACAAAGTAACAACTGTTATTAAACTGCCATTGATTCCCAACAGAATTATTTAGGCAAATAGGCCATAATAAAAAGGGGTGGATGGATTAAATGTAATTGAGTGTATTGATCACAGTCTGAATGAAAGACAGACCGAGCCCTAGTCATTGTAAGGAATTACTCCGACTAACTCAAATTAAACTGTGTTTGTAAATGCTGCACTGTTAAAATGAAGTGCTTTGTAACACCAAAACTAGTGGCAACTGAGCTGCCACCAACTTGAAGGAGACGAAACCTTAACTTTGCAGGAGTATTGAAACACATCATCCTCAGATGTTTTGAAACATAACATGGTGTGTTGTAACACCACTTCATCAAGTGTTGTGCAACACCTTGCCAGGGACTGGGAGCCCTAACAGAAAAGATTGAAAACACTATTTTGTTGTTTCGAGTCCTGTTCAGTGCAGAATTAGATACCTTCTCTTTTGGTGCTGTTTCCTCTCTCTAAAACAATGTGTCAAACACATTCTGTGTATTAAAACACTTACGTTAGGTTTACATTCCAATATATATTATGCATGCTTAGGGATGGTTAGTTAGACGTCTCAATATGTGTTTCAACACAGCCAAAGAAAGACTCTGGCTTATAATATTGTTGTAACAGAAGTCACGAGTCTCTCAACCTATTTCATGTGAGGTTGTTGGATATATTGCTACACTCAGGGGGAATGAAGAACAGAAATAGACAAATAATATCTTCCCTCTTCATTCTGGCTCCCCCAACTCCCTTCCCCACAACCACCACTAACTACTTCTCTATTATACCCAGATGATTACACTCTGTGTTTCGGTTTGTATAGCCACTGTCTGTCCCCATGCTCGTTGTTCACCTGGGTTATGAAATAGAGTTGTTTATTAACATGAACAGGGCACGTTGAATCACCTTAGCATAGAACTAAATATCCCAGTTGACATACGGGGGAAGCTCATTCATAGCTAGACAGCTTTTTATTTCTCTCTGCACAAGATGCATCTCCTTCTCTCCATCCAAATAGATCACTAGATCCCATAGGGTGGGTCGGGACACACTGGTGAGCCACAGGCAGCCAGTCCCTCCTCCTCTTGGGTCACGGGGAAAGTTGTGGCTGGATTTTTTGTTGTTGAGATCATTGAAATAGATTACTTAGAGGAAGGTTTGGTAGAATTAATATTCCAAGAACATCATTATGTTGATTTTCAGTCACAGAAAAAAATATTATAATAATTAAATCAGTATTAGGAGTCATTTAAAAGTTTAGACAAGTCAATTCACCTTATCACATCCTGTTGGATATCAGATTAGTTTTTGAGTCATTGCCTCATCTTTCTGTATCTCACAATTGCAGATTTTGAGATAATCTCACTTTTAAGCACTAAATTATTAATTATTCACTATGTTTTACATATTACCATATTACTGCAGCGGGAAGTTGCTCTTTTGCTGATGGGAGGCAAAAAGTCCAAGTCATGCATAGTTAATTCTCTGCAAAGTCAAACTTTATTCAACTCTGCATAGTTATAGTTTAGGAATACCAGGAAAGTTAGTAAAATAAGCCAGTTTTAGCATAGTGCGGTCAAGGACCAGTATCATCTGTCTAAAATGTTTTTGTTACACCAGATGGGTGCTGCATCTTTTTGTCATTTCACCTCATGAGATGGCTATCCAGACACTCCTTGTCTTGCTCTTACAGACACACTTCATATCAAAGGCTTCAATTGCAGTCACTCTGAGATTGCATTGGTAATGCAGTATAACTGTTGTACCGCTGCATACTAGACATTAGATAGATGCGTAGACCAACCAAAGTAACCATCTTAACCACCTTTTAGCACTGCCTGTCTGTACTGTACATTTATAATTCTATGACATCACTTTGTTTTTCATCACAGGTTCACCAGCTTCCTCTTCAAGATGGCCAGTCTGCGCTAAGCTAACTAGCTGGGTGTAGCAGATTTGACTGGAGGAAGAGGTGCCAGAGGCACCATGGGAGATGGAGGAGCCCTCCATACGGAGGGGAACGCCCTCCTCAAAGCCGTCTTCCAGGGCAAGCTGCGACTGACCCGGCTCCTCCTGGAAGGGGGWGCCTACATCAACGAAGGCAACGAGCGGGGCGAGACCCCCATCTCTGCTGCCTGCCTGGCTGGCTACGAGGACCCCCAGAGCCGCCAGAGRATGGTGCGCTACCTCCTGGAGAAAGGAGCCGATCCCAACATCCCAGACAAGTCTGGGCGGACCGCCCTGATGCATGCCTGTGTCGAGCAGGCGGGCAAAGAGGTGGTGTCCCTGCTCCTAGAGAATGGAGCTGACCCCAGCCTCAAGGACTACACAGGCTCCTCCGCCCTGGTCCATGCCATCAACAGAGGTGACCGAGACACCCTCCAGGTCCTGCTGGACGCCTGCAAGGCCAAGGGCAAGGAAGTGATCATCATCACCACAGACACGTCACCCTCGGGCACCAAGAAGACCAAGCAGTACCTCAACTCCCCCCCATCACCAGGGGTGGTGGACAAGCTTTCGCCCGTGGCCTGCATGTCGCCCTCAGAGGTGGCGATCCGGACCTCCAATTCCCCTGCAGCAGAGAAGGTTGAGGAGGAGGACAGTATCTTCAGCTTTGCGCTGACATCAGCCTTACCCCTACCCTCCACTAGAGCCCTAGGGGAGAAAAGGCCGCCTCCCCGCAAACTCCTGAAGAGGCTCAACTCTGAGCCTTGGGGGCTGGTAGCACCCTCAGTGCTCAGCAGGGTCCCACAGGAGAGGGTTGATGGTGGACTGGAGGAGGAAGGTGGAGGTAGGATCATCACTGATATGAATGGTCTGTCAATCTCGGGTTCTGGCAGGCCTCTCCTGTCTCGTCGGCACAGCATCGAAACACACGACCCCTGCTCGCCCAAACTCATTGACCGATCCTGCTCAGAGGACTGCGCAGCCCTTTGTAGCTCCTCCTGGGCCGACAAGGTCCAACAGCACCAGATCCTGTACCGCAGGAACACCGCACCGGAGTCTCAGGAAAATACATGCGGACCAGGGGCGGTGGCTTCACGCACCCTGGCTCACCCCAAACTTACACGTATGGAGCACTATGAGTCAGAAACACACCTGTGTCCTGAGTCCATCCCTGGATCTCCAGACTCAGGGCGCGTGTCGGTGGAGCGGAGGAAGTACAACGCCTCGCCCCTCTCTCTGCTCACCACCTCCTCCCGGGAATCCCTTGAGAGCATCCCCAATTCTATCTCCCCCATCACCATGCGCAGACGGTCCCCAGGCCTCCTGGAGCGCAGAGGCTCAGGCACCCTCCTCTTGGACCACATCTCCCACACCCGCCCCGGGTTCTTGCCCCCACTCAATGTCAACCCCCACCGGCCCATCCCAGACATCCGGGCCAATGGCAAGCCCACTTCCCCCRTCCACTCTGGTCCCAAGATCCTGGTTCCAGTTGCCCCTGCCTCACCCAAGAGAGGCCCAGACTTCAAGATGAAGAAGAAACTGATGAGGAGGCACTCCATGCAGACGGAACAGATGAAGCAGCTCTCCACCTTCCAGGAGATCCTGACAGAGAAGGTCATTGAGTCCAACGGGGACTGAGACTTAAAATGACATGTGAGGGCAAGTTGGGGTACAGTGGTGGATCACATCTATCTAATTAGTCCATCATTATCCTCAACCAGTGCTTAAACCAGGACTACTAATGTGAATTTGGCTCATTCAGAGTGAGACCTCAGTCCCATCCTTGTTCTGTGTCAAGTGCAGATGGTTATTTTTATTTTTAGGTGACCTATTTTAATTTGTTGTGTGTGCTGTCACAGAAAGCTGGTTGATTGAGTAATACGGTTTACAGCAGATGTTCTTTTCATTTCTCCTCAAATGATTTATTAATATACCATTTGCAGTCAACAGAAATAGAAACGTATTTCTGTGTTTTTAGATGTTTACAGACTGCAAAATGTGCGCCAATGTCATGCCTATTGTTCCGTGTGCTGAATACATTTTCGTCCCCTCTGAAAGCAGTCACAATATCTATCTATGACACTTTAAGTCGAAAGAAGAAATCAACAGTAAAGATGCTAGCAACAGCTTACTTTGAATTGTCATTCTGAATGCGCTGTCTTCCCGATTTTCAATTCTTGCGTTAGCTGCTTTAAAACGTCAAACTTCAACCCTAAAATGCTCTCATGTTGATGGGTTTGTTTGGGGGAGAATGATGCTGCATTACATGAAATAGTTTTCAAGACATATTTCCCGAAGATTCCACTGTCATTGTATTGTTGCTGTTATCTACTTTCACTGTATTTATTTGCCTTTACCTTTTAACCACTTGAGATTTTGTGTTTTAGAGAGCTATTTGGCTATATGGTCTAACCACACGCCTGACTTACCCTGACAACTACAGTGGGATCATCATGTGGGACCCTTCATGAGTATCACACTGTAATAATGTTATTATCAATTGATAAATAAAAAAATAAAAAAAGTCAATTGAAGTGCAATTAATTTCATACAAAATTCCAAAGAAATCCCATGAACGCATGTTTGTTTACATTGGAGTGTGTGAATACTGTAAGATGGCTTTTAGAAGAATTAACCTCAAATAATTGCACATTGGTGCTGTGCCTTTCCATATGGAAAGAGCTCCTAGCACATATTAACTGTAAATAATGTAAAGATAAGACAAACCTAATTTGCTTATGAAATATGTCCATGTGCTGTACTGTAATGTCAATGGATTTCCTTCATCTATGGTGGATGTGAAGTTGTCTTTACAAATTGTACATTGAAAGCAATCTGAAGCACTTCTTAACATTTACTGTACACAGATTTGCCGAAAGGGAGAGTTTTAGGCTCACAGAACTAACATTTACAGTTACTTACACATTTAGATTGTCACTTATAAATAATTCCCATTTGAATATTGTGAGATTTAAGAGAAAAAAAGTTAGAAAATGTTTACCAAGCTTACAATGTGACCGCTTGTCCCGCTTCCATTTGAAATATTTCTGTCTTTAATGAAATAATGTTTATGTGCTACAAGGTTTAATATTGACCTCCTGTTGATTGAACTGTATGTAGGTTACTTGAAGTTTAAGGGAAATACAAACAAAAAATACATATTTTTGTATGCCTGTTAGGAAATAGCAAAGTAAATTCTAATATGTAATCTATTTTCACGTTTGAACTTGATTGTAATTTGATTGTGGAATAAATATTTGTTAAATGTTCGTAAGTGAATTATAACAACCTTTAGTTGTCATGTGTCTTTAATATGAGATTTGTCATAAGAAATGTATTCATAAAATTGATAATACTCTACTTTCAGTATCAAGAATCAACCAATCTCCATTCATTTGGATATTTGTTCAAAAAAATGATATGCTTCATTTTCTGTGATGGCTAGAATCACAGGGTGCAAAATATTTTCCATACTAATCTTAGTTATTGGGTATTCAGTACATGTTTGAGACTATTAGCCAGCATGAATGACAAAATCATATCTTATGTAACAGAATTCCTCCTCCTCTTCATACGAAAAGGAGGAGTGGTGATTCGACCAAGACGCAGCGTTGTAACTTGACATTATATTTATTAAACAAAACCGAAAAAACAGGAAGAACACTTGAATAGATACAAAACAACAAACGACGTAGACTGACCTGAACGTAAGAACTTACATGAAACACGAAGAACGCACGAACAGGAAAAACAGACTACACAAAAACCGAACGAACAAACAAACCGAAAACAGTCCCGTGTGGCGCAACATACACAGACACAGGAGACAACCACCCACAAACAAACAGTGTGAAAACACCTACCTTAATATGGCTCTCAATCAGAGGAAATGAAAACCACCTGCCTCTAATTGAGAGCCATATCAGGTCACCCTTTAAACCAACATAGAAACAGAAAACATAGACTGCCCACCCAAACTCACGTCCTGACCAACTAACACATACAAAACTAACAGAAAACAGGTCAGGAACGTGACATCTTAATTGAGAAAAATATCCACCACGGCCAATATTGATTAGAAGCCTGCCTGACTCTGCTGCACATGGAGGGAAGACAAAGTATTTATTTTAGCCAGAAGTGACCTCCACACATTCATCTGTTAAACAAGATGCACTCCAGCACATGTGGAAGATCTTCTTTGGCAAAGGCCTGGAGAAGGGACTTTAGATTGCGTCATCATAGGCTAAGCATGAGATAACATACACTAACACTGCAATGGATAAAGGAGTCATTTGGTGAGGTAGACTTAATCTCCATAAAAGCATAACTTTGGACATGGTTAATAGATTAAAGTATGTTTTGTGAAAGTATATATACAAACTTTCTAATACAGTGGGGTCCAAAGTCAATTGATCCCTTGATAAAGATGAGCAAAAAAATACAAACATAATAATAATACAAATACTGTGTTATATTGTATGCTCAAATAAATGGAAAAAGTATATTATTTTATACTAATACAATTGCTCAGAGAAAGAAAGCGATTTTGTTTAACAAGTAATAAAAAAAATTAAAAAAGATAGTGGTCAACATTTTTGGATCACCTGTTTTGGCCATCTCTGTCTCCGGACTTGAACCTCATTGAAAACCTGTGGTTTGAATTGAAAAGGTTAGTCCATATGTGCAAAGAACATCTAGGATCTGGAAGGATTCTGTATGGAGGAATGGTCAAGATCCCTCCCAATGTGTTCACCAAGTGTTATATGCTAATCTTTATCAAGGGATCCAATCATTTTGGACACCACAGTATATGGCTAGACTAGCCCACATACACATAGATCAGGGATGTGAGTTTGATATAAATAAATCAAAATTCAGGACTTATTCAAACAACATCACTATTTATCAGGCTGCATCTATAAGGACATGGCCAGATTAAGAAATCATAGTTTATTTGGTGCACATGCTGCCCAAATTGCAGCCTTCCCGACTGTAGGAAACCAGTAACTGGCAAAATAAAGGAAACAGTTGAGTAAATGAGGGATACAAATTTGATGTTATGGTGTGGGGTGCATTTTCCTGGCATGTTTTAGGTCCACTTGTAGAATCTATGCCAAGGTGCATTGTTCTGGCAGCTCGTGGTGGCCCAACACCCTATTAAGACTTAAGACACTTTATGTTGGTGTTTTCTTTATTTTAGAAGTTACCTGTATGTGCTTGTGATTAAATGTTTTTTTTACTATTGATCCTTTGTGGTTAATTGTGCTCTCTGGTGTATTTTGAACATTGAGAGCGGGCTCCTGTGGAAGGATTATTATTTTATTTTTATAAAATACAAAAATAAATTGTTTATTTTATTTTGCCTCTTGGGCCCAGCCACTGACTCACACAATTGACCGGCCACATGTATTAATTATGCCATTTATTTTATTAATCCCAATCAGTTACCCACGTGGGCTCCCTACCTCCTCTCCTCCCCCATCTGACGATTAGCAGAGAGGCAGCAGGCAGCTGCAGGCTGTCTACACTCGTTGAGAGTGGGCTCCTGAATCCTTCTGTGGTTGAAGGTTGCAGTAAAACAATAAAAAACATATAATAAATATTTAATGTACAGTTGCAAGAGAAAATATGTGAACCCTTTGGAATTACCTGGGTTTCTGCATATATTGGCCATTACATTTGATCTGATCTTCATCTAAGTCGCAACAATATACAAATACAGTCTGTTTAATCTAATAACACACAAACAATTATACACTTTTATGTCTTTATTGAACACACCATGTAAACATTCACAGTGCAGGGTGGGAAAAGTATGTGAACCCTTGGATTTAATAACTGGTTGACGCTCCTTTGGCAGCAATAACCTCAACCAAACGTTTTCTGTAGTTGCGGATCAGACCTGCACAACGGTCAGAAAGAATTTTGGACCATTACTCTTTACAAAACTGTTTCAGTTCAACAATATTCTTGGGATGTCTGGTGTGAACCGCTCTCGAGGTCATGTCACAGCATCTCAATCGGGTTGAGGTCAGGACTCTGACTGGGCCACTCCAGAAGGCGTATTTTATTTTGTTGAAGCCATTCTGTTGTTGATTTACTACTGTGTTTTGGGCTTCAATTGGCGGACAGATAGCCTAACATTCTCCTGCAAAATGTCTTGATAAACATGGGAATTCATTTTTCCATCGATGATAGCAAGCTGTCCAGGCCCTGAGGCAGCAAATCAACACAAACCATGATGCTCCCTCCACCATACTTTACAGTTGGAATGAGGTTTTGATGTTGGTGTGCTGTGCCTTTTTTTCTCCAAACATAGTGTTGTGTGTTCCTTCCAAACAACTCAACTTTAGTTTAATCTGTCCACATACATTTTGCCAGTAGTGCTGTGGAACATCCAGGTGCTCTTTTGCGAACTTCAGACGTGCAGCAATGTTTTTTTGGACAGCAGTGGCTTCTTCCATGGTGTCTTCCCATGAACACCATTCTAGTTTAGTGTTGTATGTATTGTAGACTCGTCAACAGGGATGTTCTGTCTTTAGCTAAGATTCTTCTTAACCTCATTGAGCATTCTGTGCTGTGCTCTTGCAGTCATCTTTGCAGGACGGCCACTCCTAGGGGGAGTAGCAACAGTGCTGAACTTTCTCCATTTATAGACAATTTGTCTTTCCGTGGACTGATGAACACCAAGGCTTTTAGAAATACATTTGTAACCCTTTCCAGCTTTATGTAAGTCAACAATTCTTAATCTTAGGTCTTCTGAGATCTCTTTTGTTCGAGGCATGGTTCACATCAGGCAATGCTTCTTGTGAATAGCAAACTCACATTTTGTGAGTGTTTTTTATATTGCAGGGCAGCTCTAACTGACATCTCCAATCTCGTCTCATTGATTGGACTCCAGGTTCACTGACTCCTGACTCCAATAGGAGTCTAGAGGTTCACATACTTTTTCCAACCTACACTGTGAATGTTTAAATGATGTATTCAATATAGACAAGAAAATACCTATAATTTGTGTGTTATTAGTTTAAGCACACTGTATTTGTCTATTGTTGTGACTTAGAGGAAGATCAGATCACATTTGTTGACCAATTTATGTAGAAATCCAGGTAATTCCAAAGGGTTCACATACTTTTTTTTGCAACTGTATATTTGATATATGCATTATTATGCAGCCCCTGTAAGCCCCTACATTACTCCCGCCCTGTTTAAGGATCTGCTGTTTATATGTCTATATAGCACATGTGAAAGTATGTATCCCATCATGGTAGTATACGTTTTCCCTGGCATTGCAGTGTAACACTCATTTACACTCTACTCTATGCATTGCCTTTGGGACTGAGAATACTCCTTGCAGCCCTGATGAATAAGTGTTATGATGAAAATCAATTGGGCAGCAATTTGCACTGTGACACCACAGAATGCAATAATCTGCCAAAGGAGACAGACGAGGGAATAAGACTTTCCCGTTGGTTATTATTTCCAAATTTGCACTGACAGTGCAAAGCTGCAATGCTTTTTTTTAATCATGACTTTTTTCACTGTCACAAACCTCTATGTATGTAAATCAGGGTGACATAAACAGCCTTTCTGTTATTTTTTAGTGACATTCAAACACAACTAAGACAAAGAAATTGTAATAATTTAAGTTTTTCCACTGTACAACTGACCATGTGGCATGTGTCCATGGACTGYATTCCTCYCAGGAAAATCCCATTAGGAATTCTATCAGTGTCGAGGCCAGCTCATCCCAGTTTCATTTGAAACCAGACAGTGTGACCCCTGCATTTCTTTGATTGTGGCGTGAGCTCCAGGGAGCGACCTGACTGCTGAAKGCTGATACAAAKGGGCYGTGTRCTGCAGCCAAAGTACATTTACTGCTTYWGTATACAGAAAATAMTATAGCAAGCTGAGGCTCCCATAGGGCTGTTCAATAGCTGTGGATCTCACCTAATACGGTTTGTAGTCTATTTGAGTGCACTTCTTGTTGTGTGTCACAGAGCACATGTAGAACAGGCCTTTGCCATATTGATATTAAAAACAAAAAACAAAGTTTTAAAACTTCTTAAGGATCGTGTCCGCTAGCGGGTCAACGTCCGGTGAAACTGGAGGGCACGTGAGAAGTAGGCATTGGTCTGAAGCCGAAAAAATTAAGGAAATTCACATGAGCACCACAGTGCATACTTCACCCATGCTCTACCAAGGTTTTCCAGCACACAGCTTTGACCTACTACAATATCTATGTTGGTTTATTGTACCTCCAACAATGTGTAGGCAGATTGCTTAGGATTCAAACACAGGAGGTTGGTGGCACCTTAATTGGAGAGGATGGGCTCGTGGTAATGGCTGGAGCAGAATCAGTGAAATGGTATCAAATACATCAAACACATGGTTTCCAGGTGTTTGATGCCATTCCATTCGCTCCGTTCCAGCCATTATTATGAGACGTCCTCACCTCACCTATTTTTTGGTGAGTAGATACCAACATAACAACAGGAGGTGGTGTGTTCGACTCAGTCACTCATATACAGTGGCAAGAAAAAGTATGTGAACCCTTTGGAAATACCTGGATTCCTACATAAATTGGTCTTACAATTTGGTCACAACAAAAGACAAACAGTCTGCTTAAACTAATAACACAAACAATTATACATGTTCATGTCTTAATTGAACACACCATGTAAACATTCACAGTGCAGGATGGAAAAAGTATGTGAACCCTTGGATTTAATAACTGGTTGACCCTCCATCAAAGGTTTTCTGTACTTGTGGATCAGACCTGCACAACGGTCAGGAGGAATTTTGGACCATTTCTCTTAACAAAACTGTTTCAGTTCAGCAATATTCTTGGGATGTCTGGTGTGAACTGCTCACATCCAGGTGCACTTTCGCAAACTTCAGACGTGCAGCAATGTTTTTTTGGACAGAAGTGGCTTCTTCCGTGGTGTTCTCCCATGAACACCATTCTTGTTTAGTATTTTAAGTATACTAGACTCGTCAACAGAGATGTTAGCATGTTCCAGAGATTTCTGTAAGTCTTTAGCTGACACTAGGATTCTTCTTAACCTCATTGAGAATTCTGCGCTGTGCTCTTGCAGTCATCTTTGCAGGACGGCCACTCCTAGGGAGAGTAGCAACAGTGCTGAACTTTCTCCATTTATAGACAATTTGTCTGGACTGATGAACATCAAGGCTTTTAGAAATACTTTTGTAACCCTTTCCAGCTTAATGCAAGTCAACAATTCTTAATTTTAGGTCTTCTGAGATCTCTTTTGTTCGAGGCATGGTTCACATCAGGCAATGCTTCTTGTGAATAGCAAACTCAAATTTTGTGAGTGTTTTTTATAGGCAAGACAGCTCTAACCAACATCTCCAATCTCGTCTCATTAATTGGACTCCAGGTTCGCTGACTCCTGACTCCAATAGGAGTCTAGAGGTTCACATACTTTTTCCAACCTACACTGTGAATGTTTAAATGATGTATTCAATATAGACAAGAAAATACCTATAATTTGTGTGTTATTAGTTTAAGCATACTGTTTGTCTATTGTTGTGACTTAGATGAAGATCAGATCAAATTTGATGACAAATTTATGCAGAAACTCAGGTATTCCAAAGGGTTCACATACTTTTTCTTGCCCTTTAGATATAGAGGTCTATAGAGCCTGTCTGCATTCCTGATTTATATAACCTTTAGCTTGCCTGTGTAATTTTGACATAAGATCAGAAACACACACAAACACTCAGACATGGTCCTGTTTTATACATTTCTGTGCTGAACAATGGACAGTTCAATACCTCTGTCAAGTTGAGTGTATTTGTATTTATTTTTGCAATAAAAACGATGATGCTACAATAATACACATTTACAATATGTCTATATCTAAAAATGTTCTTGGTAATACTGTACACAGCTGTCCATAAATGGCGGTATAAATTTGAAAACAGGTGGGAGTAGAGTTTGAGAGCTGGTCTCTCCACCGTTCTCTCTTCCGTAGTATCAAGACGCGCGTACTAGTACACGTCACACTCCCTGTACCTTGCCACTCAATGATGCCCAATGAACCCAAAGGCTCTACACGTTCCGTGAGCAAGCATGGCGTTTTCTTCTGTTGTTTTACCTGGATGCTTCATGTGCAATCCGCACCCCTTCTTACTTTTTACTTGTGGATGGCGACTTCAGGTTTTCGTGAACACATTGAAAAGTAACTTTATGGAGGTAAATCATTGACATAATGATTTGAATGTGTAAAATTGAATTGGAGTTGTAAACACATTCTCAAACATGTAACTGATGAGATGTAAACGTGAAAAAAACTAATTTTGAGTTGTAATCGCATTTGTAAACTTGTAACTTAATATTTGCAAGCAATAATTGCATCTGTACACCTGCGCATGTCAATTTAGCGCACTCAGACTTTTGGCAATGCTTTAGTGCGTTACCGTGACATAAACATTTGTAGATGTGCAAACAGCGATTTGCAAGCAAGAAGAGAGAGCACTGGGGAGGGTATATAAGAGAGAGAGAGAGAGAGAAGAGAGAGAGAGAGAGAGAGAGAGAGAGAGAGAGAGAGAGAGAGAGAGAGAGAGAGAGAGAGAGAGAGCACTGAGGTATAGAGATAGATAGAGAGAGAGAGCAGAGCGAGAGAGAGCAAGAGCGAGAGAGAGCATGAGCTCTGGCAGGAGGGACCTGTTTCATCTAACCAATCAGGTGAGGTTTGTGTAGACCAGCACACTTGGTGTTATCTTGGGCAACCACCTGTCAATCACTACGTAGGTTACCAGGCTACCACTGAGACTGATTGCACAAGCCCAGCTGTTAGCTGTCATGGCAGGTACGTTTAAATGTCTTTCTTTTAAGGCTAGGCAGTGATTAGGTAAAGTTATTTTGAAAGCAATTTTTAAGCTAGCAAGCTCTGGGGGTGTTTTGGAGTTTTAAAAAGGCTTTTAAAGTTTGTCATTTCCATTTTGACATTTCAGACTTGATTTGCCCTAATAAAAATGTATGAACCCCTACAAAAATGTCCATTAATTATAAACCACATAAGATTTCTATTTTCTGTTGCTGCAGGATTATTTTCCTGCTGTAGCAAAGTGGCTCAAATTAAGATCCTACATCTGTATGTTGAGTAATTGCAACCAACATTGACAGCAAAGGAGTGATTTCTATGTTAAATAGTTTTCCTATGTACCCTTGCTGCATTCAAAGTGTCTGCATTAGACTTTTGGCAAGTCCATTTAGGTTGTTGAGGGGACGTTCCACTCAAAATACAAAGAGATCATGTGGTTTTAGTGAAAGGCACAGCACTCAGTTTAGGCAAGGATGTACAACATAAAGAGTGACTGCAGCAGATTGCAGTCGGGTCTGATTTTGAACACTTCGGCTATGGCAGTGAAGGAGTCCCCTCAGCCTAGAAGAGAATAGAAACAGGACAGACAAACTGTAACAGCAGAATACATTACAATACACACCAATAACAGTATCCGTGGAAATAGTAGTGAAAAGGTGGCTGATTACATCAGAAGTCATAAGATATTGGCTGAAATTTACTGAATAGTTAGATCAAGACATACAGTACCAGTCAAACGTTTGGACACACCTACTCATTCAAGGATTTTTCTTATATTTTTTTTAACCATTTTCTACATCGTAGAATAATAGTGAAGGCATCAAAACTATGAAATAACACATATGGAATTATGTAGTAACCCAAAAAGTGTTAAACAAATCACAGAAACGGGCCATCTACATTTCCTGGTTGTAAGCAAACCACAATATCCAAAATTCATAGCAATTTGAGGATGAAGTACCGCCCCTGTCGAGGTGGCTAATGTTACTCACTGGACAGCCACTCGTTCATAGAACATCAGCTTGCGAATAACTATTTATTTTCTTCTTATGTCAACAACAACTGTAAAGTTTAGTCATAGCGTGGTGCTCGGTACCTTGATGTGCAAACTACAAGCAAGCACAGCCTGTTGGGGTATCATTTCATCTGTTACCTTACTAATAAGCAGAGGGATCGTAGCTAACCTAGCTACCTAACTACCTAGCGAACTACATTTGTTTATCTAAACAAAAATCTAGCTATATTTCATGATACGCTGGCTAGACATTCCAAAGCAAATCAATGTAATTAGCCAGCTGCTATCTATCTGTACCTTTGCAAGCTAGCGTTACCTATATTAAACAAAAATATCAACGAGTTACAGTTCATGTAACGAAATCAGTCAATTCAAATCAATTAATTAGGCCCTAATCTTGAGATTTCACAAGAGGGAGATTGCCCAGGCAATTATAATTAATTTTTCCCCACCAAAGCGCTTTATTACAAGCAGAAATACTCCTCAGATTCATCAGCTGTCATCAGCTGGGTGGCTGGTCTCAGATGATCCCGCAGGTAAAGAAGCCGGATGTGGATGTCCTGGGCTGGCTTGGTTACACGTGGTCTGCGGTTGTGAGGCCGGGTGGACGTACTGCCAAATTCTCTAAAACGACATTGGAGGTGATTTATGGTAGAGAAATTAACATTAAATTCTCTGGCAACAGCTCTGGTGGACATTTCTGCAGTCAGCATGCCAATTGCACGCTCCCTCAAAACTTAAGACATCTGTTGCATTGTGTTGTGTGAACATTTTAGAGTGGCCTTTTATTGTCCCCAGTACAAGGTGCACCTGTGTAATAATCAGCTTCTTGATATGCCACATCTGTTAGGTGGATGGATTATCTTGGAAAATGAGAAATGCTCACTAACAGGGATGTAAACAAATTTGTGCACAAAATGCATATGGAACATTTCTGGGATCTTTTATTTCAGCTCATGACACATGGGACCAACACTTTACATTTCTATTTTTTGTTCAGTGTATGTTAGGTTACATTAGCTACAGCCTACCAGACCGTATCTAACCGTTAGCTAGCTAAATAACAACCGGAGAGGCTAACGTGACTGACCTATTTACAGATTCTGATCACATCAACATCTGCAGCGACATCAACATCAAGCTCAGGACCAGGAACTAGTGTAAGTCACCTTTGCTAAATCTTTCAATGACTCCATGATGAGCAAAAAAATATACTGGTGCTAGGCATAAACATGGTCCGTGTCTTGTTGTCATAGTTTGCATGTTTATAAATAGTTTAAAGGTTCTACTGTAGTTTTCACTGTATTATGGAGGCAATTTCCTGGTCACTATAATTCAAATAGTTCACCTAATTTATATGTATGTGACAATACAAGAAATGTTTAATTTAGATAATCATTGTACCATCTAAACCGTGGTGATTTTTTTTTTCAATAACCAAAAATATTATATTTTCAGCTGTTTGTACAAAACCGAAAGTAAAAGAGGCAAAAACTAAACTTAAGAACAGGAAGCGTAGAAATAGCGCACATTTCTACCGTTTGTTAGACTTGCTTTCAATGACAATGACAGATCTAAACTCACATTTTTGGGGTGGCATGTAACCTAGTGGTTAGGGCGTTTAGCCAGTAACTGAAAGGTTGCTGGATTGAATCCCTGAGCTGACAATGTAAAACTCTGTCGTTCTGTCCCTGAACTAGGCCACTGTTCCCTGGTAGGCTGTCATTGTAAATAATATTTTGTTCTTTATATTTTATTTAACTCGGCAAGACAGTTAAGAACAAATTCATATTTTCAATGACAGCCTAGGAACAGTGGGTTAACTACCTTGTTCAGGGGCATAACGACAGATTTTTACCTTGTCAGCTCGGGGATTCAATCGTGCAATCTTACAAGTCCAACGTTCTAACCACTAGGCTACCTGCCGACTTCTTAACTGACTTGCCTAGCTAAATAAAGGTTAAATTAAAAAAAATATGTGAATTTGGTGGGACGCCCAAAAAGTTACATATTGCAGCATTAATTGATTGTTTATGCAAAGCTTGAAGTGTAAATTGGAGAAAAGAATAGTTCTTCGTAAGGAGGGGATAGTGTGGGTGACTGGTGTCCACTCTGGGAGTGGGTATTGTGTGTGTAGGTTAGTATGCATGATCTATTGACACATGGGTGAAAGGTGGACATAGTACCTTATGGGAGTGTGTATTGATGGGGACAAAGTAGTGAAATGTTGCCTAATCACTGACTAGTGTATGTCCTACAGACTAATCCTGGTGCTGCTGCTTTAGTAGTACAGATCCTGTAGACTCATTGAATGAAATCTTTCATCTGGGGAAAAACTCAAGCTCAACATCATCTGACTCGGAAGAGGAAAAGACTGCATGTGTCACGCCCTGATCTGTTTCACCTGTCTTTGTGATTGTCTCCACCCACCTCCAGGTGTCACCTGTTTTCCTCATTAGTCCCTGGGTACTTCTTCCTGTGTTCCCTGTCTGTTGCCGGTTCGTCTTGTTTGTCAAATCAACCAGCGTGTTTTTCTGTACTCCTGCTTTTTCTTATCTCTGTCTTTGCTAGTCCTTCTGGTTTTGACCCTTGCCTGCCTTGACTCAACCCGCTTGCCTGACCATACTGCCTGTCCTGACCTCGTGCCTGCCTGCCACTCTGTGCCTCCTGGACTCTGACATTGGTTGTGGACAGGCAAAATATCATAAACATTCTCTTGCCTGCCCCTTGGATTATAATAAATATCAGTGACTCAAACAATCTGCCTCCCGTGTCTGCATCTGGGTCTCATCCTGTGCCCTTATAGCATGGGGCTGGCAAGAGCCAAAGTTTATGAGTCCAAGGTCATGGAGCTCATGAAGTTCTGCCAGACCAGCTGCCATTGCACAACACAAGACAAGATTAACCAGCAGAAGAACATTCTGGACCCTGCCTGGAACATTCAGCCAACACAACATCCATATTCAGTTAGACCAGTGCCTGACTTGGACAGAAGTAGGCGCAGGAAATGTTTATATTTAGGTGCAAGAGCTTCACAATAAAAGGTGCATGAATTCAAGCAGTAAAACATGTGAGGTGGTGGTACTCAGCTCTAGTGCACTCCTACCCAAGTCAAGCACTGAGTTAGACTGATGTAGTATAATATAGAATGCATAGTATGCTCACAACTGCATTGTGGTATAGATATAGCTAGCTCTTGTACATATGTATATAATAGGGTTTACAAGTGTACCGAATGATTCCAGCTGCATCAGAAACCAATAAAGTGTTGACTTCAACTTCTGGATCAATTGATTGTGATATTCATGAAATGTATTTGGAAGGAACTAGCTAAAATTGTACTGCTAAAACAAATGATGCAGGGAGTTGGTGTATCATTTCAATTTGGCAAGTAAACATGTTTCAATAAAACAGATTAGACTGTCAATGTAGACATGGATTGTATACAAGACTACGTTTATTTGTTCTGGAGACCGAGGTGAGTTTACACAGCATTATGCAGGAACAGTTATGGCAATGTATTACATATGCAGTAGACAACTACACTGCTCAAAAAAATAAAGGGAACACTAAAATAACACATCCTAAATCTGAATGAATGAAATATTCTTATTAAATACTTTTTTCTTTACATAGTTGAATGTGCTGACAACAAAATCACACAAAAATTATCAATGGAAATCAAATTTATCAACCCATGGAGGTCTGGATTTGGAGTCACACTCAAAATTAAAGTGGAAAACCACACTACAGACTAATCCAACTTTGATGTAATGTCCTTAAAACAAGTCAAAATGAGGCTCAGTAGTGTGGCCTCCACATGCCTGTATGACCTCCCTACAACGCCTGGGCATGCTCCTGATGAGGTGGCGGATGGTCTCCTGAGGGATCTCCTCCCAGACCTGGACTAAAGCATCTCCTGGACAGTCTGTGGTGCAATGTGGCGTTGGTGGATGGAGCGAGACATGATGTCCCAGATGTGCTCAATTGGATTCAGGTCTGGGGAACAGGCGGGCCAGTCCATAGCATCAATGCCTTCCTCTTGCAGGAACTGCTGACACACTCCAGCCACATGAGGTCTAGCATTGTCCTGCATTAGGAGGAACCCAGGGCCAACCGCACCAGCATATGGTCTCACAAGGGGTCTGAGGATCTCATCTCGGTACCTAATGGCAGTCAGGCTACCTCTGGCGAGCACATGGAGTGCTGTGCGGCCCCCAAAGAAATGCCACCCCACACCATGACTGACCCACCGCCAAACCGGTCATGCTGGAGGATGTTGCAGGCAGCAGAACGTTCTCCACGGCGTCTCCAGACTCTGTCACGTCTGTCACATGTGCTCATGTGCTCAGTGTGAACCTGCTTTCATCTGTGAAGAGCACAGGGCGCCAGTGGCGAATTTGCCAATCTTGGTGTTCTCTGGCAAATGCCAAACGTCCTGCACGGTGTTGGGCTGTAAGCACAACCCCCACCTGTGGACGTCGGGCCTCATACCACCCTCATGGAGTCTGTTTCTGACCGTTTGAGCAGACACATGCACATTTGTGGCCTGCTGGAGGTCATTTTGCAGGGCTCTGGCAGTGCTCCTCCTTGCACAAAGGCGGAGGTAGTGGTCCTGCTGCTGGGTTGTTGCCCTCCTACGGCCTCCTCCACGTCTCCTGATTTACTGGCCGTCTCCTGGTAGCGCCTCCATGCTCGGACACTACGCTGACAGACACAGCAAACCTTCTTGCCACAGCTCGCATTGATGTGCCATCCTGGATGAGCTGCACTACCTGAGCCACTTGTAGACTCCGTCTCATGCTACCACTAGAGTGAAAGCACCGCCAGCATTCAAAAGTGACCAAAACATCAGCCAGGAAGCATAGGAACTGAGAAGTGGTCTGTGGTCACCACCTGCAGAACCACTCCTTTATTGGGGGTGTCTTGCTAATTGCCTATAATTCCACCTGTTGTCTATTCCATTTGCACAACAGCATGTGAAATTTATTGTCAATCAGTGTTGCTTCCTAAGTGGACAGTTTGATTTCACAGAAGTGTGATTGACTTGGAGTTACATTGTGTTGTTTAAGTGTTCCCTTTATTTTTTTGAGCAGTGTATATTACTGCTCAAATCAATATAATCAATACTACAGTTCTAGAAAGGGAGTGTTTGGTGGGTGCAGTGAGGTGTTCAGTCACTTTGATACAAGGGGAGATTGTTATGGACCTTTCACATAAACTTATTTATATCCAACATCGTGTGAGGGATAAACTTCTTGAATGGCCATAACAACACACAGGCAAGGGGACAGTGTCCTGTGCCTAGCTTCTCCCACCTAGAACAAATTCCCAAAATAATCTGTAAGTCACCAAACAGTATTGTCTATAAGAGAATGACAAAAACGCTATTAGACTTTAATGGGCAATTGTGCACTGTCTGTATTCCTATTGTAGCAGCACGATGCAGAACATTACCCATCTCACAGACACACGCTAGCTAGCCAGCTAGCTACAACACACAGGTATAGTTACTCAAAGACCAATATGAGTCATAAAGCCAAAGTCATTCCTTTACTCTTCATCATCATAACATTTATCCAGTTTTGCTACTAATAAGATACACTGAGGCTAGCTATGCTAGCTAGCGACAACATTAGGCTACAGAACATTTTGGGTATAGCAAACAAAGCTAGCTAGCTCAACTTGTAGTGGTACTAGTAAGCCCCATTATGGCTGAATCGATCACGGAATTATACTGTACTGAACAACACTGCCTCATGTAAAAAGAGAGCTTATATTGCTAGCTAGGTAGTAGCTACCAACAGCAAAACAACTTACTACCTAATTTGTAATTTGCCCTCCTGGTCCTGTTGGTCTAGGCAGTTGATCTTGGAGGTTATGAAAAACGTTTCCAGCACACCTCTATCCATATGTGCGTCAAAACTTTGATGGTCTGTATCAGACACACAATCCATGGGGTCTGCAGTGACCATCTCCAGTACGAACCGTCCACGATCAAATTAGTTGCAGCACAGACATTCCTCTTCTGTCGGCATGGCTGGACAGCACCTGCATAGGCACCACTAGTCAAAGCCTGCCCGTGGCTCCCCATCGCTGCTTGCTGGTCTCGCTATTCTTGTTCTCGCTGTCTCAACTCCTCTTCACTGTGTTCCGGCTCAAATTATGTTAGTATGTAAAAGAACATTTAAAAAATCCAGAGAAAATGAGTCAACCTAGATATCTTGCAATGTTGTATCAGATAGGAAGATCGTTGAGACAAGTCCAATGGCTCTATTGAACAAGGACAACCATATCTACTCACTGCTAGTGTGATTGTACAATCAGCGTAACACAAAGGCCACAATAATTGCTACAAAGCATGACTCCGTACATTTTTGGATCAGACAGCAGGCTCAATCAAACAATGACGTCATTGGTTGAACTCTATCGTTTTGAAATCGCTATGGTGCATAATTATGTTAGGAAACACCCTCGCATCACTTTAAATGACCCAGGTGAGGAGGAACACAATCTTGTTTGCCGTCAGGTCCTCTGTAGTCAATTCCTGCACCCTCAAGAACACAGTGTTGTGGTCATTTATGAACATTTGAACATCTTGGCCATGTTCTGTTATAATCTCCACCCGGCACAGCCAGAAGAGGACTGGCCACCCCTCATAGTCTGGTTCCTCTCTAGGTTTCTTCCTAGGTTTTGGCCTTTCTAGGGAGTTTTTCCTAGCCACCGTGCTTCTACACCTGCATTGCTTGCTGTTTGGGGTTTTAGGCTGGGTTTCTGTACAGCACTTTGAGATGTCAGCTGATGTAAGAAGGGCTATATAAATACATTTGATTTGATTTGGTAGAGCTTGAAGAACCTGTCAAGGTGTTGTAAAGTGTTGAGAAGCACTGCACCAGTGTCACTGCTCACTGTGTCCTCCAGCCTTGCCCATGGTGCGCTGCAGCACTATCCACAGTTGCTTGACCAGGTCATCCAACAGGCCCTCCACCCTGCCAAAGTAGTTTTGAATGAGGTTCATGTTGTGCGTGTTCTTGTTGCTCATTCCATGAGCAATCCAGGTTCATCAGCTTGTGGTGGCCCTCCAACATCTCGGCTTGCGCTATTGTAACGGATGTGAAATGGCTAGCTAGTTAGCGGGTACGCGCTAGTAGCGTTTCAATCAGTTACGTCACTTGCTCTGAGACTTAAGTAGGGTTTCCCCTTGCTCTGCAAGGGCCGTGGCCTTTGTGGAGCGATGGGTAACGATGCTTCGTGGGCGACCGTTGTTGATGTGTGCAGAGGCACCACTGGTTCGCGCCCGGGTCGGGGCGAGGGGACGGACGTAAAGTTATACTGTTACATTGATGCTGTTGACCCGGATCACTGGTTGCTGCGGAAAAGGAGGGGACGTACTAAAGTTATACTTTTCTCTTATACACATCTAGATGTGTATAAGAGACAGCTGACAAGCCCGGGTCGGGGCGAGGGGACGGACGTAAAGTTATACTGTTACATTGATGCTGTTGACCCRGATCACTGGTTGCTGCGGAAAAGGAGGAGGTTGAAAGGGGGGTGAGTGTAACGGATGTGAAATGGCTAGCTAGTTAGCGGGTACGCGCTAGTAGCGTTTCAATCAGTTACGTCACTTGCTCTGAGACTTAAGTAGGGTTTCCCCTTGCTCTGCAAGGGCCGTGGCTTTTGTGGAGCGATGGGTAACGACGCTTCGTGGGTGTCAGTTGTTGATGTGTGCAGAGGGTCCCTGGTTCGCGCCCGTGTCGGGGCGAGGGGACGTACTAAAGTTATACTGTTACACTATCATTAACGGAGTGTCCTGCCACCAACGCAGGCACTGCACAGGAATATAGGAGAAATATTACTACACAAATACATTGTAACTTGTCACATCAAATGCTATGCAAACCAACAATAATAGTTCCCAATCACATGTAATGCTGCAGCTGAACATACCTGAAAATATATTCTTCAGGTTCTCCATGGCTGAGGCTAGCTGACTGTGTTCAATTGCGGTCGGTGACGTTTTCTTTATGATCTTACTTCTGTCATGTGCGCTCCTTCTCCAGCCTCTAGGTCGCCAGGCTGCTAGCACACCTGTCACTATCATTACGCGCATCTGCACGTCATCAGACTCACCTGGCATCCATCACTTCCCTGATTACCTTCCCTATATATGTCACTCCCTTTGGTTCCTTCCCAGGCGTTATTGTTTCTGTTCCAGTGTCATGTCTATGTGTTGTTTGTGTTTCTTGTTTTGTATTTCGTTGTGTTTATTTATTAAAACACTCACTCCCTGAACTTGCTTCCCGACTCTCAGCGCACATCGTTACAAAATAACGCCTCACCTAAGGGAAGCATCAGGGAGTGTTTTTAGTTTTTTGTGTCAGTGGGAATGATGTCGGGTCCGGGAGCCGCCACAGGCTCTCATACCTCAGCCAGATCACCAGGCTCCCCTGCCTCCGCTGGCTTGTCAGGCTCTCATGCCTCAGCCGGATCGCCAGGCTCCCCTGCTTCCACCGGCTCGTCAGGCTCTCATGTCTCAGTTGGATCGCCAGGCTCCCCTGCCTCAGCCTGTCTGTTAGGTTCCCGCGCCCTAGCCGGCGACAGGTTCCCGACCATCAGCAGGGGTGACCGGTCCGCTCCTGATCCCTAGGATCGTCCCTTTGGTTGGTGTCCTGCGGCTGGAGCCGAACTCGCCGGTGAGGGGGTACCGTCACGTATGCTTTCTCTCCGGCGCTCTAGGTTGCCATGCTCCCGCGTCTCAGTCGGACTGACAGGTTTCCCGCTCCTCAGCAGAGGTGACCGGTCCGCTCCTGATCCCCGGGATCGTCATTTTGGTCGGCGTCCTGCGGCTGGAGCTGCATGTCGGGGAGGGGGTACTATCACGTGTGCTCCCTCTCCGGCCTTTAGGTCACCAGGCTGCTCGTTATGGCGCATACCTATCACCATCATTACGCGCACCTGTGTGTCACCAGACTCACCTGGACTCAGCTCTGACAGCTGCTGCTTAAAGTTAGAGAGGGAGATATAAGTCTCCAGCTTCAGGGATTTTTGCTATTCGTTCTAGTCATTGGCAGCAGAGATCTGGAAGGAAAGGCGGCCAAAGGAAGTGTTGGCTTTGGGGATTATCAGTGAAATATACCTGCTGGAGCGCGTGCTACGGGTGGGTGTTGCTATGGTGACCAGTGAGCTGAAATAACGCGGGGCTTTACCTAGCAAAGACTTATAGATGACCTGGAGCCAGTGGGTTTGGCGTCGAATATGTAGTGAGGGCCAGCCGAAGAGAGCATACAGGTCGCAGTGGTGGGTGGTATATGGGGCTTTGGTAACAAAACAAATGGCACTGTGATAGACTACATCCAGTTTGCTGAGTAGAGTGTTGGAGGCTATTTTGTAAATGACATCACCGAAGTCAAGGATCGGTAGGATAGTCAGTTTTACGAGGGTATGTTTGGCAGCATGAGTGAAGGAGGCTTTGTTGCGAAATAGGAGGCTTTGTTGCGAAATAGGAAGCCAATTCTAGATTACATTTTGGATTGGAGATGCTTAATGTGAGTCTGGAAGGAGAGTTTACAGTCTAACCAGGCACCTAGGTATTTGTAGTTGTCCACATATTCTAAGTCAGAACCATCCAGAGTAGTGATGCTAGTCGGGCGGGCGGGTGCGGGCAACAATCGATTGAAGAGCATGCATTTAGTTTTACTAGCATTTATAAGCAGTTGGAGGCCACGGAAGGAGTGTTGTAAGGAATTGAAGCTCGTTTGGAGGTTTGTTAGCACAGTGTTCAAAGAAGGGCCAGATATATACAGAATGGAGTCGTCTGCGTAGAGATGGATCAGAGAATCACCAGCAGCAAGAGCAACATCATTGATATATACAGAGAAAAGAGTTGACCTGAGGATTGAACCCTGTTGCACCCCCATAGAGACTGCCAGATGTCCGGACAACAGGCCCTCCGATTTGACACATTGAACTCTATCAGAGAAGTAGTTGGTGAACCAGGTGAGGCAGTCATTTGAGAAACCAAGCTTGTTGAGTCTGCCGATAAGAATGCGGTGATTGACAGAGTCAAAAGCCTTGGCCAGGTCGATGAAGATGGCTGCACAGTACTGTCTTTTATTGATGGCGGTTATGATATCGTTTAGGACCTTGAGCGTGGCTGAGGTGCACCCATGACCAGCTCGGAAATCAGATTGCATAGTGGAGAAGGTATGGTGGGATTCGAAATGGTCGGTGATCTGTTTGTTAACTTGGCTTTCAAAGAATTTAGAAAGGCAGGGCAGGATGGATATAGGTCTATAACAGTTTGGGTTTAGAGTGTCTCCCCCTTTGAAGAGGGGGATGACCGCGGAAGCTTTCCAATCTTTTGGGATCTCAGACGATATGAAAGAGATGTTGAACAGAATAGTAAGAGAGGTTTCAACAATTTCAATGTATAATTTTAGAAAGAGAGGGTCCAATTGTCTAGCCCAGCTGATTTGTAGGGATCCATATTTTGCAACTCTTTCAGAACATCAGCTGTCTGGATTTGGTGGAGAAGAAGCGGCGGGGCGGGGGGGGGGGGCTTGGCAAGTTGCTGCCGTGGGTGCTGAGCTGTTGGCCGGTGTAGGGGTAGCCAGGTGGAAAGCATGGCCAGCCGTAGACAAATGCTTATTGAAATTATCGATTATCGTAGATTTATCGGTGGTGACAGTGTTTCAAAGCCTCAGTGCAGTGGGCAGCTGGGAGGAGGTGCTCTTATTCTCCATGGACGTTACAGTGTCCCAAAAAGTTTTGGAATTAGTGCTACAGGACGCACATTTCTGTTTGAAAAAGCTAGCCTTAGCTTTCCTAACTGCCTGTGTATATTGGTTCCTGACTTACCTGAAAAGTTGCATATCGCAGGGGCTATTCGATGCTAATGCAGAACGCCACAGGATGTTTTTGTGCTGGTCAAGGGCAGTCAAGTCTGGAGTGAACCAAGGGCTGTATCTGTTCTTAGTTCAACATTTTTTGAATAGGGCATGCTTATTTAACATGGCGAGTAAAGCACTTTTAAAGAGCAACCAGGCATCCTCTACTGACGGGATGAGGTCAATATCCTTCCAGGATACCCGGGCCAGGTCGATTAGAAAGGCCTGCTCGCTGAAGTGTTTTAGGGAGCGTTTGACAGTGATGAGGGGTGGTCGTTTGACCGCGGACCCATCACACACGCAGGCAATGAGGCAGTGATCGCTGAGATCCTGGTTGAAGACAGCGGAGGTGTATTTAGAGGGCAAGTTGATCAGGATGATATCTAAGAGGGTGCCCATGGTTACGGATTTAGGGTTGCACCTGGTAGGTTCCTTAATCATTTGTGTGAGATTGAGGGCATCTAGCTTAGATTGTACGACGGTCGGGGTGTTAAGCATATCCCAGTTTAGGTCACCTAACAGTACGAACTCTGAAGATAGATGGGGGGCAATCAATTCACATATGGTGTCCAGGGCACAGCTGGGGGCTGAAGGGGATCTATAACCAGCGGCAACGGTGAGAGACTTGTTTCTGAAAAGGTGGATTTTTAAAAGTAGAAGCTCGAATTGTTTGAGCACAGACCTGGATAGTATGACAGAACTCTGCAGGCTATCTCTGCAGTAGATTCAACTCTGCCCCCTTTGGCAGTTCTATCTTGTCAATAGATGTTATAGTTAGGGATGTAAATTTCAGGGTTTTTGGTGGCCTTCCTAAGCCATGATTCAGACACGGCTAGGACATCAGGGTTGGCGGAGTGTGCTAAAGCAGTGAATAAAACAAACTTAGGGAGGAGGCTTCTAATGTTAACATGCATGAAACCAAGGCTTTTACGGTTACAGAAGTCAACAAATGAGAGCGCCTGGGGAATGGGAGTGGTGGCCTGGGGCTGCATGGCCTGGGTTAACCTCTACATCACCAGAGGAACAGAGGAGGAGTAGGATAAAGGTACGGCTAAAGGCTATAAGAACTGGTCGCCAAGTGCATTCGGAACAGAGAGTAAAAGGAGCAGATTTCTGGGCACGGAAGAATAGATTCAAGGCATAATGTACAGACACAGGTATGGTAGGATGTGAGTACAGTGGAGGTAAACCTAGGCATTGAGTGACGATGAGAGAGGTTTTGTCTCTAGAGGCACTAGTTAAGCCAGGTGAGGTCACCGCATGTGTGGGGGGTGGAACAAAAGGGCTATCAAACGCATATTGGGCAGGGCTAGGGGCAGTATATTTAACTAATGTCAAATATACCGTGTCCGTAAAATATAACTTCTGTGAAACAGCACAGTTGAAAAATATTAGTATTGACGCCATTGTATTCATGTTTATTATCATTTATGGATAATTGGATAATCACAGCTGAGTGACATGGCACAAAATTGCAAACATTGTTAATCTCCAATCAACATTAAATAACCCTAAACTGAGGAATTGTCTCTCTCACCATTTTTCGAATAGGAGCACAATCTCCATAACAATCTCCACCTACTCAATCAGTGCATACATTCCAGAGGCATCACCCTCTAATTCAGTCATAATTACTGTAAGTCTATGGAAGGGGGTGAGAGCCATGAGCCTCTTAGGTTTTGTATTGAAGTCAATGTACCCAGAGGAGGACGGAAACTATCTGTTCTCCGGCTACACCATGGTGCTACCCCAGAGAGTGCTGTTGAGAATACTGTAGACCTTCATTGCAAGTGTGTTTTATTAATTATTTAGTGACATGTGAATATATTTAGTATAGTTTAATCTAAAAACAATAGATATTTTGACGTTTCACTTAAAATATATATATATATTCACTGAGGAGAATGGTCCTCACCTTCCTCCTCTCAGGAGCCTCCACTGATGTTGCATCCCAGCATATTTTACGTACTTCAAGTTCTCAATGGTGTTACTGCTTTGCCTCCAGTCATTGCTGACTTCTACCAGGGAGTTCTGGATGTCCTTCACATCCCCCAGAGCATTGTGGAGCTGACGGAGGCCTGAATGGACCCCTTTTAACTGGGAGTGGATTGCAGCCTGGAGAGTGGGGACAAACAGTTGTAAATTATTTAGATATGGTTTTTAATTAATCAAAGGGCAGTACAGATTCACAGTATGCACCCAATGTCAAAGCTAAACAAATTATTTTCTAAATTCAGTCGTGCTTCTACTAAAACTCCAGATCTAACTGGGTGATCAATAAATCATGGGATTTATGTCAGTTGCTAGGTCTTAGCAGGTGAATGATTCATTTTCTAATGATTATGCTAGCTAGCTAGCTATGGCTCCATACAGAATCAAGCTAGCTAGCTAGCTAACTTAAAAATAGCTTGCAAAATAACTTTATCTAGTCGATTTTGGTATCTACCATCATCCATCAACGAAAACCACATATTTTAATCTTCTTCTGTGGTTTGGTAACTTTCGGACTCTGGCTGGACTGAAGACAACGCAAAGTTTGGAAAATGTCAAATTATGCAATGTCCTTCTTGCAACGGAGCCTTCAACCGCAAGGGGGTGTTGTAATTCCACTCCGTTGTGGACGTCCCCATTGAAATGCATGACATCCAGCGCAACGTAATGGAGTGCTTATGGGTACTGTGAACGAGGCATAATGGTTACCTTATGGACGCTGTAGCCTCGTTTTACTCCGATGTGTAGAATTTGAGCTAGGTTTGACCCAAAAATTGTCTGACAACCCAACCATAGAGGAAGATGAAAATACGTGGTTTTCGGTGATGGCTTTATGGGATAGCTAGCAACTTGAAACAATAACCCATTCTTATAAGTGAGTACAATTTTAATAGTAATGTTGAATAATACACATTGACTGTTAAGCCAATTATATTAGATGACTGTTGCCTCCCGTTTAAGTTTATTGTGATGGTAATGACATTTGTTTTTGATTATAATTATTAGGTGGAGGTCGCTAGATACAATGGTTACAATGGTATCTTCAACCTAGCCTACCGTTTAGCTAGCTGCTCTGCAGTGCAAGCTAGCTTGACTCGCTATAAAGTTAGAGATACAAGTTGAGGATTTTTTTTTTTTACTAATATGTTTATTATCACCTGAAACAATATATTTATCTGGTCTTTCAATGAAAAGGTCATATTTTACAATCTCCCAAAATAAATGTGATCTCTTGTGTTACAAACACTACACTTGTCCATTCAGTAGCGGGGCAAGAATTCATGAAGATGAAATAACACTTCACTGTGTAAATGGGGCATAATACTAACAACTGTGTCAAAAATCCGGTATAGCAGCCTGGTTGATAGACTAGACGTAACATAGTAAACGTATATCCGGACACTCAATATTAATATGATATACCTTTGGTATGGTTACATAAGACAGAAGGTTACTCAAGGCAAAAACCGAAGTAGGGTGGTTGGTCCGGTTGGATGGGTGGGAGTATAACATTACATAGGAATGTCTAGCAAACCCTAGCCTAGCTAACGTTAGCCACAACAAATTGGCATTCGTAACATATTGTAATGACCCGGCTGGGTCATAAAGGGAAAAGAGACGGACTCTAGGTGTGCAGGTCAGAACAACAGGTTTATTCATAAACTGGGCTATTGTTCCGGCCACAACCCACGCCGCTAAATGCCGAACGTACACAATGTTACCCTGTCGGGTTAAGAGTCACTCTCATAGGAACAGATCAAGGCCCGAACAGAAGAGAAAGAACAATGAGACAGTAATCCCTATTTATGCATTTCCAAATCCCGCGGTATTACCCATCATACC
>NC_036845.1:9150216-9161405 GCF_002910315.2 Salvelinus sp. IW2-2015
GTGTGTGTGTGTGTGTGTGTGTGTGTGTGTGTGTGTGTGTGTGTGTGTGTGTGTGTGTGTGTGTATACGTGGCTACATGCATGCATGTGTGTGTTGTGAGCCTGAGAGCGGTATTTGTTAGCTCTAGAAGCGACACACGTGTGTGCACATCAGCTCTCCTTCAGACCAGATGTTTCCCATACATACTTACCCTTGCCCCTTTGGACCTGTAGGAATTCATGAGCTTTTATAGAATAAACACACACACACACACTTACTAATCATGCAGCCGGAGTAATAACGCTTGTAGACCATTTTGAACGCATCTTTTTCTCATTCTAATATTTTTGAGTCAAGCCTCTAAAATGCAGACTGCCTCGCCATGTTTCTTTAAAACGTTGTGTATTGTCAGCATTTTTAGTATTTTATTAGGATCCCCATTAGCTAGTGCTAAAGCAGCAGCTACTCTTCCTGGGGTCAACAAGCATAGCGGTGAAAACAGACACTGTTTATGGGTAACATCCCAGACGGCAGGGCTGCCGGAAAATGTGTGGCGAGGCAACATTTGCCACAGCACTTTTCAATCAGGTGTGGCTGCTTCAGCGCCACACCACTTTTGATTTAGTTTAATAAAATATATCTGCGCAAAGTGTAAAAGAAAAAGGACAAAGTGCTGTTTTTTAGACCAATTTGCCTCATGATTTGTCACTCGCGCACAATTTTTCTGTCTTTCACACCGGAGTGCTGCTACAGGCTCTTTGTGTGTCTTGACCAATCAGATTAATGCTCAAGGCGCTCTCCACTTTCCTCTGGTATTTATTTAGCGAGCTGATAGCATATCACTCCCAACAGACACAAGCAAAAACTCTTACATCAATGGAGCAGCCTTTACTCCTTTACTCCTAAACATTAGCGATCTGACATGTGTTGCATGGTAACAAGACCATTTTTGAGTCTGATCAACTGTAGGCTACTAACAACAGCAGCTGCATAGTCTAGCCTCCTATGGGGCCCTGTCCCTCTGGCCAGGGTAAACGAAGCGGTAACGTTGTGTAGGCTATTTATAGCCCAATGGGATTACATTTGGTTTATATTTAAACTTGGGCTAACCAGGTTACCTAGACTTTTTCAATCCAAGAGTATAAACTTTAATGAATCAATAAACACAATAGCTGACAGACTGTGAGTACATTTTGTTATTAGTATTACAGTTGAGCAGGAGCAGGACTACATGATGCAAACCTGCATAAAGCTCAGCCCTGTGAGTTTTATTATCCAATCATGTAGCTTTCTGAGTGTCTGTGTATAGGACCCTCCTAGTCTTTCTTTAAAATGTCATTCATAAGAACAAGTACAAGGTTGCTGAAGTTTAACATGGCTTTCATCCTCCCCAAGGCCAGGAGTTTTTTAAAACCATGTGACCTGATTAGAAAAACTCTGGTCCCATCATAGCCCATATTCAACAGATGAATCACGTCATACCGTATAAGGGCCGGAGTTTTACCTGGTTAGGTTACCAGATCAGGAAAAACGATGTACCCCAGAATTTTGTTTTCCGCTACACCACTCTGGGGCCTGTGGTGCCACCTCTGCCAGTGAACAGCAACGGCCCCTGCACAGAGCCCTGTGGAACACCATATGTACCCTTGGAGCAATCAGAGGTCTCACTGGCCAGAAAAATAAATTGATACCTGTCTGTTAGTTTGGTCGACAGCGTCAATCCCTGCTCTTACATCAAGGAATGTGAGAACAGTCACAGAGCCACGGTCGTTGATTGGTCGATGCATTAGATCATTTCCTTGACAAACGCTGTCTCTGTACAATGGTGGGTTTAAAAGTACATCCAGGTTAGACAGTTTTATAGTGGTGGTGGGGCTTTTCAGAATATGGGAGAGAAGTGACAGGAAATAAATGTTTTCCAGATTTGGGGAGAGAGATATATTTGGGTCACTCTGTCTGTCTCTCTCTCTTTCTCTCAGCCTGGGGACCTCAGTGATTTAGACCCATTTGGTCTTTCGTCGTCTCTGTTGAGTTATTCTGATTCTCTCTCTGATGTGCAATAAAGTCTCTTTGACTTTGGAGTCCTAATGAGTTTCCCCCCTCAGGCTTCTCCCTTGTAGTTTTAGCGAGTGTTTAAGAGTTTCCGGCATTGACTAGTGTCTAACATGTTGTTCATGAGAACATTATTACACAAACACAAGAAATCATTATCATACTCAGGGTTATGAACTAAGCCCTCCACATGGTGTGAGTTAAGCAAGGGTAGAGGGGGGTTTAACTGGGGTCTAAAGACTAGAGAGGAAGGGATCTGGTCTGTCTCAGCCCACAGATCTGTACTGATCCTCCAACTGAGACACACACAGACAATACAGATACGTAACCCAGATACACACACCATGGCCAGGTCCTGGTTAGTTTTAACAAAGGGAAACTGTACATGGGGTTAGAAGGCTGCTCGCTTTAACTGAACACTTACAGATGTCACTGACACAGACTTTGATTCGTCTCTCTCTGACTCTCTGTCTCTGTCCCTCTCCCTTTGTCTCTCTGTCCCTCTCTCTCGGTCTCTGTCTGTCTCTCTCTCTTTGTCTCACTGTCTCTGTCTCCAGGTATAGGAAGAGGGATTGTTCAAAGCTCCTATCCCAAAGGGCCAGGTGAGAGAACTGTTTTAATTGGTAAAAACACCAAATTGTGAGCCTGAATTAGAAAATACTCTGGTCGCATCATAAGCCCATAGAAGACAAAAGCAAGGATGAAAATCAACGTCATACCGATAAGGCGTTCCATGAGTTTTACCCTGGATTAGCGTTAGCCAGATACAGTGAAAAGACGAAGGCAGCCTCAAAGAGGAATTGTGTCTTAGACCGCTAACACAATGGAAAGAGGTGCCACACTGAGGGCCTGGTGTGCCACCAAAAAGAAATCAGTGTCAGAACGATACAGCATGACTGTATAATGGGTATTTTGAGTAAAGAAACGGCCCTGACACAGAGCACCTGGGAGATACTAGAAGGAGATGATAGAACAGAATTTGGTAAGGAACTTGAGCAGGTGCAGTAGGTGGTCAGTGAGGCGTGTGAGACAGCAAAACAGATCAGAGAAAATAGCACGTGGTCGCAGACGTGGTAGGGAGACTGTGTGTTATGGGTCGAGGACGAGTTGGAGTCCAGAGAGGTCCAGCCACGTTCGTTTAACATTCAAGGGAATGTGTAGGGAAAGGAATCACTACAGAGGGTCCTCACGGCTCACGAGAGATAAGGCTCTGGGCCGTATCGTGCTAAATATAGGACTAGGTCAGTGAGGGCTGTGTGTGTCGAGATGGGCCACATTGAGATAGGTTAGGAGACTGACATGTAACGGAAGTGCTTAAGAGTCAGGGTCGGTGTAGAGGAGCGAGGTGATGTAGCACGAGATGTCAGATCAGGTATCGGGAGGTGTGGCTGGTCGCAGATCATTGGAATAAGGTTACGATGGCTGGTCGATGCATTAGAATCGAGGTCGAATGGTGTTCGATGCATTGGCATCAGTGTCGATGGCTGGGGTCGATACATTAGATCAGGTCGATCGGCTGGTGATTCATTAGATCAGGGTCGATGGCTGGCGACTGCATTGGATCAGGTCGTGCTTGGTCGATGCATTAGACAGGTCGATGGCTGGGTCACGCACTAAGACATTTGACGGGGATGGCTGGTCGGAGGGAGTTACCTTAGATCAGTTCGGATGGCTGGTCCGCATGCATTGGGTCAGGTCGATGGCTGGTCGATGCTTAGATCAGGTCGTGGCTGGTCGAAGTGCATTAGATCAGGTCGATGCTGTTCGATGCACCACTTAGATCAGGTCGATGGCTTGGTCGATGCATTAGCTCATGGTCGATGGCTGTCTCGATGCAATGTGGATAGGTGATGGCCTGGTCCGATGCATTGAGCATAATTTCCTTGACAACAGCTGTCTTCTGTACTATGGTTGGGGTTTGTAAAGTAGATTCCAGAATGACAGTTTTATAAGTGGTGGTGGTGCTTTTCAGGACATGAGAGAAGCGACAGGAAAATTAAATGTTTCTCCAGATTATGGGGAGAGAGAATATATTTGGGTCACTCGTGTCTGTCCTTCTCTCTTCTCTCAGCCTGGGACTCAGTGGATTTAGACCCATTTGGTCTTTATCGTCGTCTTGTTGAGTTATTACGTGATTTCTCTCTGAATGTGGCATAAAAGGTCTCTGTGACTTTGGAGTCCTAATGAGTTTCCTCCCCTCAGGCTTCTCTCTTGTCTGTTTAGCGAGTGTTTGAGTTTCACCCTCAGGAGCTTCTCCTGTGTAGTTTTTAGCAGTGTTTTGGCGTTCCCCCCTCAGGCTCTCCCTTGTAGTTCTTTTAGCGAGTGTTTGACGTTATTAACCCTCAGGCTTCTCCTTGTAGGTTTTATTGCGAGTTGTGTTGAGTGTATTGGAACGCTCGCAGGGCTTTCTCACCTTGTAGTTTTAGCGAGGTGTTTGCAGGTTTCCACCCTCAGGGCTTTCCTTGTAGTTTTATGGCGAGTGTTTGAGTTTCCCACTCTCAGGCTTGCTCCCTTGTAGTTTTTAGCGAGTTGTTTGAGTTTCACCCTCAGGCTTCTCCTTGTAGTTTTAGCGAGTGTTTTGAGTTCGTTTCCGACCCTCAGTGCAGTTTCGAGTAAAGTTTTCAAGCGAGTGGTTTGAGTTTTTCCCCCTCAGGCTTTTCTCCCTTTGTAGTGTTTAGCGAGTGTTTGACAGTTTCCGGCATTGATAGTGCTGACGTGTCATAAACATTTTTTTAATTTTTTGATTATTGAATTTTATTATTATCACACAACACAAATGAAGAACATTATCATACTCGGGTTATGACTAAGCCCTCCACATGGTGTGAGTTAAGCAAGGGTAGAAGGGGGGTTTTAACTGGGGTTCTGACAAGCTAGAAGGGAAGGTGATCTGTCTCTCAGCCCACAGATCTGTACTGACCTCCAACTGAGACAACACACACACAATACAGATACGTAACCCAGATACACACACCATGGCCAGGTCTGTTAGTTTTAACAAAGGGAACTGTACATGGGGTTAGAAGGCTGCTCGCTTTAACTGAACACTTACAGATCGATGAGAACTTTGATCGTCTGTCTTTTGTAGTCTCTCTGTCCTCTCTCGTCGTCTCTCTGGTCTCACTGTCTCTGTCTCCAGGTATCGTAGGCTTTAGTTGGATGCGTCCACAGGCATGGATGGCGCGGTCCTCACATTGACTTTGACCTACAGATCCACAGGTGACAGACACACACACCAGAGCCAGTCACACACAACTACGACAGCACACACACACACACACACACACCCAATGCTGAAGAGCTGTGACAACACAAACTGTAAAAAGGAACCTCTGTCAGAATTCTGAGTATTTCTGTGGCTTTCCAAACAAAGAGCGTCGAGACAGATGGACTGGAGGAAACAGACGAGACAAAACATTGCCTGTTATTCACGCTCGCCAACAAACACATGTCACTCACGTCATTTACTCACACACGCCACAGCACATGCACACATAACCACAGGGCCATATCATCGTCAGCATGGTGCAGACCTACATCCAAACATCTTTACTGACTCGTGTGCCTCTTATCTTAACAGGTTTCAAACAAAGAACACCTCCAAGAGCAACCCAGTCAGTCTGTCTCTCTCCATCTCTGCCAGAGACTCAGCTAGACCTGAGGGGGTGAGTGAGACTTATCTCTGTTCTGGTTGATCTTTTCTCTAACCCGTGACAGTAGAATACTTTGCTCTGTTTGATGCACTTGTTGTCATACAGTGTATATCTTTGTCTCATGCCATGTAGGTGAGACAGGCTCATTATACGTTTGCTGTTATTTTTTATTGCTCAGTGTGGTTGATTGTGTATACTGGTGTTATGTGTTTGCTGTGTTGCTATCTGTATGGTGTATGTATGGTTGTTCTGTGTGAATATGAGTGTATGTATTTATTGTCTGTGTTGCTATCAGCTAACTTGGCGATCTTAGGTGCACCAATTGGCAGTCGGGCACATTCGTATGCCACTACCACCTCGCTTCACACACACGTCTGGCTGCATCACACACAACATACACACACACACACACACCTCCACGTTTGCCATTTACTATCCTTGTGGGGCAACAAAACATTGATCCCATTCAAATCCCTATTTTCCCTAACCCTTAACCTAAGCCCTAACCTAACGCTAAGCTAACCCTAACCCCTAACTAAAACTAAAACCTTACCCTAACCTAATGCTAACCCTACGCTAGTACCTAACCTCCAAGCCTAAAAGATTCCTTTTTCTTGTTCGAGATGTCCCTCACTTGTCCAATGTTCCTTGTTTATATCCCCCCCACTACACACACCAACACACACAACACACACAACACCACAAACATCAACAAATTCAAAGTCTGGACCCCAGAGTGGACTTTGGGCTGCTTCTAAGGCAGTTGTACACAAACAGACAGTGATTCCGTGGGGGGCTGTGGGTGTGGGGTGGCTGGAGGGTCTAAGGTCCAACCGGCGTTGGGTGAGTTGTGTTTTTTGGCAGCGAGTGGCGAGTGGCTTGGTGGTTCACCCCCCAAGTTTGTCCCTGGGATGGTTGTATATTCAATTTTTGCTCCCCTTATCATTATTGTTCCACCTCTCTCTTTCTCTTTCTTTCTCTGTCATTCTCTTTTTCTTTCTTTCTCTCCTTCCCATCTCTCTTCTGCCTTCCTTCGCGTCCGCTTTTCAGGGGTGTTGTCCATCCCTCTTTCAGGTGGTTCTATCCGTTTCCTCACTGGGAGCCCAAAGAGAAGGCCGGTCAAAAGAGGATGACGTAGCGACCCAGGTACACACATCTACGGGTACATACACGCACAAGTAAGGCAAGTTTAGCCCTGTAAGTGCTGGCTAGCTGTCTTGATCAAAGGCCCTCCTGAACAGTGTAATGTATGTCATAAGGAAGAGAGGAGAGAAAGGACAGGTTGGGGGTGGAGGGAAAGAGGAGGGGATCCAGACATTAACACTACGTTCAAAGTTTTGGTGTCCTACTTAGAAAGTGTCCTTGTTTTTTGAAATAAAAAATAAAAAATTGTCCATTAAATAACTCAAATTGATCAGAAATACAGTGTAGACATTGGTGTTAATATTGTAAATATACTTCTTGTAGCTGGAAATGGCAAGATTTTTATATGGAATATCTTTCATAGGCGCTACAGAAGGCCCATTATCAAGCAAACCAGTCACTCCTGTGTTCCAATGGGCCACGTTGTGTTAGCTAATCAAGTTTATCATGAAGCTCCTGGTACAACCGGCTGTTATACTACTCCTTCACAGAACAGCGCAAACTGGCTCTTCAACTCAAATCAAATCAAATCAAATTTTATTGCACATACACTATGGTTAGCAGATGATTAAAGCGAGTGTAGCGAAATGCTTGTGCTTCTAGTTCCGACATGCAGTAAGTAACCAACAAGTATCTAACCTATAACAATTCCACAACTACTACCTTGATACACACACACAAGTGGTAGAAGGGATAAAGAATCTGTGACATAAAGATATAGTGAGAGTTGGTGGTCCAGGAACGGCTATGGCAAGATGCAGTAGATGGTATAAGAGTAACGGTATATTACATATGAATGAGTGACTGTAGGGTATGTAAACATAAAGTGGCATAGTTTAAAGTGGCTAGTGGTACAGTGTATTACATAAAGATGGCAAAGATGCAGTAGATGATATAGAGTAAGTATATACATATGAGAGTGGGTAATGTAGGGTATGGTAAACATTATATTAAGTGGCAGTTGTTTAAAGTGGCTAAGTGGTACATTTTTTTACATACATTTCCATCAATTTCCCATTTTTAAAGTGGCTGGAGTTGAGTCAGTATGTTGGCAGCGGCCGCTAAATGTTAGTGGTGGCTGTTTAACAGTCTGAATGGCCTTGGAGATAGAAGCTGTTTTTCAGAGTCTCTCGGTCCTGCTTTGATGCACCTTGTACTGGACCTCCGCCTTCCTGGATGATAGCGGGGTGAACCAGGCAAGTGGGCTTGGGTGGTTGTTGTCCTTTGATGATCTTTATAGCCTTCCTGTGACATCGGTGGTGGTAGGTGTCTGGGGGCAGGTAGTTTGCCCCCGGTGGGTGCGTTCTGCAGACTCACTAACCCTCTGGACGAAGCCTTAACGGTTGTGGGGCGGAGCAGTATTGCCGGTCCAGGCGGTGATACAGCCGACAGGATGACATCTCGGTGTGTGCATCTGTAGAAGTTTTATGAAGTGCTTTTGGTGACAAGCGAATATTCTTCAGCTTCCGAGGTTGAAGAGGCGCTGCTGCGCCTTCTTTTCACAACCGCTGTCTGTTGCTGGGTGGACCAATTAGTTTTGTCCGTGGATGTGGTAACCGAGGAACTTAAAAAACTTTCACCTTCTCCAACTCCTGAACCGTCGTATGTTGGGATAGGGGGGTGCTCCTCTGCTGTTCCTGAAGTCCCAATCATCTCTTGTTTTTTGTTGCAGTTGGAGTGTGGGAGGTTTTTTCCTGACCCCACTCCGAGGCGCCCGTCACCTCCTCCCTGTATGGCCGTTCTCGTCGTTGTTGGTAATGCAGCCTACCACTGTATGGTATCGCAAACATTGATGATTGAGTTTGGGAGGCGTGCAATGGCCACGCAGTCGTGGGTGAACAGGGAGTACAGGAGGAGGGCTTCAGAATACGCACGACTGTGTGGGGCCCCAGTTGTAATGAGGATCAGCGGGGTGGTAGATGTTGTTACCTACCCTCACTTCACCTTGGGGGCGGCCGCGTCAAGGAAGTCCAGGACCCAGTTGCACAGGGCGGTGTCGAGACCCAGGGTCTCGAGCTTGATTGCGAGTTTTTGGAGGGTACTATGGTGTTACATGCTGAGCTGTAGATCGATGAGACAGCAATTCTCAACATGGGTATTCCTCTTGTCCAGATGGGGTTAGGGCCGTGTGCAGTGTGGGTTGCGATTGCGTCGTCTTGTGGACCAGTATTGGGTCGGTAAGCAGATTGGAGTGGGTCTATGGTGTCCCGGTAGAGGTGGAGGTGATATGGTCCCTTGACTAGTCTATCAAAGCATTTTTTGTCATGATGAACGGAAGTGAGTGCTACAGGGGCGGTAAAGTCGTTTAGCCTCAGTTACCTTAGCGTTTTTTTTTCCCCCCTTGGGAAGCAGGAACAATGGTGGGCGCCTCTTGAAGCATGTGGGAACAAGCAGACTGGGATAAGGATTGATTTGGAATATAGTCGTAAAACACACCAGCCAGCTAGGTCTGCGGCATGCTCTGGAGACGCGGTGGAAATCGCCGTCTGGGCCCTGCAGCCTTGCGAGGGTTTCACACGGATTTAAATGTTTTTAACTCACCTCGCTGCATGAAGGAGAGCCGCAGGTTTTGGTAGGGGGCCGGTGTTCAAGTGGCACTGTATTGTCCCCTCAACAGCGGGCAAAAAAAAGTTGTTTAGCCTGTCTGGTGACAGCAAGACATCCTAGGTCGCGACGGGGGCTGGTTTTCTTTTTGTAATCCGTGATTGCACTTGTGAGACCCGCACATCCTCTTGTGTCTTGGGAGCTGTTGAATTGCGACTCGATTTTGTCTCTGTACTGGGACTTAGGCCTGTTTGAATTGCCTTGCGGAGTTATGGAATGAGCTAACATGTTTGTGATTCGTCCCATGCTTCCGGTGCACTGCTGGGTTAAAAGCGAGTGGTTCGCAGCTTGTCCAGTTTCACGCGAATGCTGCCGTCAATCCACGGTTTTCTGGGTTTGGAATGTTTTAATCGTTGCTGTGGGTACGACATCGTCAATGCACTTCCTACTGAACTCCGCTCGAACCGAATCAGCATATTCGTCAATATTGTTGTTGGAGCGGCAATGCGGCAACATATTCCAATCCGCGTGATCGCAGAGCATCTTGAAGCGTGGAATTCAGATTGTCCCGGCACAGCGTTGAAATCAGACCTGAAAGCGCGGGAGCCTTGTTGTTGTTTTTTAGTTTCTGCTTTGTAGGTCCATGGAATCAACACATGGCGAGTCGTGGGTCAGCTTTTCCGACAAGGGGGGCGGGGGGGGGAAAGGGGGGCCGCCCTTATATGCGTCGCGGGAGAATTAAGTATCATACAATGATCTATGGGTTTTTCCAGCCCTGGTAGCACAGATCGATAATGCTGGTAGAATTTAGGGAGTTTTTGTTTTTAGATTAGCCTTGGTTAAAATCCCCAGGCTACGATGAATGCGAGCCTCAGGGTGGTGTGGTTTGCCAGTTTACAAAGAGTCAGATAACAGTTGTTCAGGGGCCATCGGATGTGTCTTGGCCCGCTGGGGGGGAATATATTACCGGCATGGGTGGATTATGATTGAAGAGAATTCCCTTGGTAGATAATGGCCGGTCTGAGCATTTGAATTGTGAGGAGTTCTAGAATAGGTGAACAGGAATGACTTGAGTTCCTGTGTGTTGTTTATGATGATCAACACCAACGTCTCGTTAATCATAAGGCATACCCCCTCCGCCCCTGCTTCTTACCGAAAGATGTTTTGTTTCTGTCGGCGCGATGCATGAAGAAACCAGCTGGCTGCACCGACTCCGTAGCGTTCTTTGAGTTAGCGCATGTTTTCCTCGTGAAGCAGAGCACGTTGCGCAATCCCTGATGTCTCTCTGGGAACTCGCCTACCGGTGGCTCGGGGATTTCATCAACCTTTATTGTCAAGAGACTGGGACATTGGCGAGTAGTAATGTCTAGGGAGTTGGAGCGCGATGTGCCGGTCTCCGAAGCTGACCACGAGAACGCCTCGTTTTCCCCTTTTTAGGCGTTCAGGCACAGGGTCGCCGGCTGTTTTTGGACTCAGATCCACTGTGTATTGGGTGGAAGGAAAAACACTGGATCCGTTTCGGGGAAAGTCAAATATTCCTGGTAGGAACGTATGATAAGGTTGACTGTTAATCGTATATTTCAGTAGTTCCTTCCCGACTGTATGTTAATGAAACCTAAGATTACTGGGTAACCGATGTAAGAAATAACCACAAGTAAAAAACAAAAATACTGCAATATTTTCCCAAAGGAACCGCCGAAGCGGGGCGGCCATCTCTTGTCGGCGCCCGGAAGCTCTTCAGATTTCTTGGCATGGAATAGCCTTCATTCTCCAGAACAAGAATAGACTGGATGAGTTTCAAAAAGAATAAGATTCTTT